>NW_004949190.1:1125832-1142414 GCF_000317375.1 Microtus ochrogaster
TTGTTTTTCAGATTGTTGGGTGAGTTCTTGCATTGGCGCCTGCCCATCTTTTCCTCCGAATGCTCCCCTATGGATCTTTTTACAGGATCAGGTCTTCTTGCCCACTGATGTACCTTCCCAGTGATGTCACTCCCCAGTGATGGTTTTCCTGGTGTCCAGATCGGATCTCTGTGCTTCTTGGGTAGCTTGCAAACAAAGGGCCCACCCTGCTTGCTGCAGGTAGGCTATGGAGACAAAGGAATTACCACCCTCCCCTTTGCCCTCCCGATTTGGTTTGGTCCCAGCGCCCTAGCAGGCTGAGCTGGGAGGTGCTATGCCGCCAAAGAGTGGAGGGAGGGAGACAGGGGTTGGGGGTTTCTGGATGTAAGCTGGATGGGATAGGAAGAGAGAGGAGGTATAGGGCAGTATAGCCCCTGCAGGATGAGCAGGAAGTGTAGGAGGCATGAGGAACATCTGAGTTCCCTGTTCCAGGCTGCAGCCGCACTGACTCACCCCAAAGATGTATCTCCCTGGTGCCCAGATCGAAACTCTGTGCTGTTTGGGTAGCTCGCAAACAAAGGGCCCACCCTGCTTGCTGCAGGCAGGCTATGGAGACAAAGGAACTACCACCCTCCCCTTTGCCCTCCCGATTCGGGTCCGGTCCCAGTGCCCTAGCAGGCTGAGCTGGGAGGTGCTATGCTGCCAAAGAGGGGAGGAAGGGACAAGACTAGATTTCTTACTTTCTCTTAATACACTCTTTTAATTGATGTGCTCAGCTCATTTACATTTACAGGGATTGCCAATTTATTTGAATTTTTATCTTTGTGTTTCCTTTTTTAAAATTTATTTATTTTTACATGCCAATCCCAGTTCCCTTTCCTCCTCTTCTCCTACTTCTCTCCCTTCCCCCACCCACCTCAGGGAAATTAAGGTCCCCCTCTGGAAAGTCAACTAAGTCTGTCCCATCACCTCGTTGAGGCAGGACCAAAGCCCTCCCCACCTTGCGTAAGCTAAGCAAGGTATCTCTGCAGGCAAATGGATGGAACTAGGCAAACCCATCCTGAGGTAACACAGATCCAGAAAGATAAATAGAGTATGTACTCACTCGTAAGTGGATTCCAGACAGAAAGCAAAGGATAACCAGTCTACAGTCCACAAACCCTGAGATGCTAGAATCCTCTTCCAGAAACAGATGGAAGCAGATTCAAAGATCCACAGCTAACCCCTGGGCTGAGCTCCAGGAGAAGAGAGGGACAAGTGATAATATGAACAAAAGGGACAGGACCGTGATGGGGACACCCATGGAATCAGTTCACCTGAACTAACAGAAGAAAAGTGACTCTTGCCTGACAACTGGAGAACCTGCATAGGACTGAACTAGGCTCCCTGAACACAGGCTACGATGATGTAACTGGGGCAGTGTGTGGGGCCACTGGCAGTGGGGCCATTATCTATCTCTTATCTTTGTTTTATCTTTGTGCTTTTTTCTCCCTTCCTGAGCTATTTGCAGTTGTTCCAAATTTTCAACTGATTATTACAGTATTTATTGATAAATTATATATTCAGTTTCTATTATCTTTGGGAATAATTTTAAGCATTAACATATTTATTATACCCAATGTAAAGGACAAAGTTTATGTTTTTTATTTTCTCTTTGTTGTTTTCTTTGTTTTGAGGCAGGGTTACATGCAGCTGAGAATTGTTATTTGAGGTTTCTGTCCTGCCAGGTTCCCAAAGTAGTTAAGTCCCAAAGAAATCACACAGAGGTCTATATTAGTTATAAACTGCTTGGCCCAGTATCTCAGGTTTCTTATTAACTAGTTCTTTTAACTTATATTAGTCCATAATTCTTGTCTATGTTGGCCACGTGGCTCCATACCTTTTTCAGCAAGGCAGTCACATCTTGCTTCCTCTGTGTTTGGGTCACGACTGCAGACTGTACTTCCCTATTTCCAGCATTCTTGTTGCTCTGCCTCTACTTCCTGCCTGGTCGCCCCACCTATACTTCTTGCCTGGCTACTGGCCAATCAGCATTTTATTAAAAATAATACAAGTGACAAGTTAAAAGACCATTGTTCCATAGAAGAGAATGACCCTGAACTTAACAAGGGTGTGCAATCATGCCTAGTTTATGTGCCGCTAGGGATAAAACACAAGACTTCATGTGTACTAGACAAGCATTCTACCAACTAAGCCACACTCCATTTTTAAGCAACACTGGCCTTGAACATGTGATTCCTCTGCCTCATCTTTGTCGGCACTCATCAATCAGCGTGTACCACCATAACCATGTGGTCTTGTCTTTGTTTTGTTCTTTTGTTTACCTTTGTAGTTTTGAGTTTATAATATACATATATTTCTCCTTTCCCTTGCTTCCTTCCAGACTCTCCCATATCTGCCTCTTAGCTATTTTTCCAAATTCATGAACACTTTTTTTGTTGTTATTGCATTTATATATATATGTACATATATAGTCGTAAATATGGCCTGCTCAGTCTGTGTAATATTACTCACGTGTAAGTTTTCAGGGCTGATCATTTGGTATTGGATAACCAATCAGTGTGTTTTTTCCTGGGGAAGACTATTTCCCCCTACATTTTGCTTTTATTGAGCATTTTATTTCCACTTTTAATTTCTTTAGCTTAAAATTTTTATTATTGCTGTGTGAGAAGGCCCATTTGTGCCGTGACACATGTACTGACATGAGAGGATCATTTTGGAGAGTTAGTTCTTTCTCCAACTGTGGGTTTTAGGGCTTGTACTCAGGCCGTCAGGCTTGCATAGCAAGAGTTTTTACCCACTGACCCATCCTATTTCCACGTTTTGTTTTATTTTTTATATATTTTCTATTTTTGCTGAAATGGTGAATGAATTCACCATTTCCTGATGAAATGAAGTACATACTGAAATAAATAATGGAGATACACTCATGCTGAATAAAAAGAACCCGTTCATTTATACAAAGGAATGTTTTTGAATAGCCATTTCTAGCTACATGCACCTATTGAGGATTTGAAATGTCACTGATTTAAATTGAAATGCATATGGACTTTCAAAGATATAATATGAACAATGAATCTAAACTAGATCATTCCTAGTTTGCATACCTATCACATATTGAAAATTATAATTTTATATTTTGGATAATGTAAACTACATTAGTTGAACTAATATAAACTTTTTCTATATTTATAAAATGCTAATAAAAATTAAAATTTCACATATGACTTGGTTGGAAGGTCACATACGTTTTGATGTGTTTTGTAACATGCCTGTCATAAAAAGATTTAAACAGCTGAGTTTGGTGGCACATGTCTCTCATTTTAGTACTCAGGAAATGGAGTTAGGAAGACCAGAAGTTCAAGATTACCTCCACTCTATAGGGAGTTTGAAGAAACAGTGAGGAATCTCAAAATAGTTACACTAAAGATAATAAACCAAACAAAATATAACGTATCACCAAGATTCCATTTATGTAAAATCATACAGGAAGCAAATCTGTAAGGAAGGAAAACAGATCATTGTTTACTTGGTAATAAGTTGTGATGGGTTATCTTAATTACCAACTGGAGTGGGTTTCAAATCACCGAGGAAGCACACCTCTGGGCATGTCTGCCATGGTATTTCCAAAGAAGTTTAGCTAAGGAGGAAATTTCCACACTGAATGTGAACAGCACCCTCCCATGGGCTGGGATCCCCTACTGCATAAGGAGAAAATGACTTAAGTTGCAACATCCGTCTCTTTCTTTTCTAACTGACAGCATAATATGACTCTGTGCCTAGGCCTCTCACTGCCGTGTCTTCCACTGCCATGATAGACCATATACCCTCAAACCATAAGCTAATATAAACCCTTCATTTCTCAAGTCGCTTTGGACAGATAGCTTGTCATGGCAACAATAAAAATAACTAACACATGGACCAAAGAAAGAGTTCAAGAGAATTACGTCTTCGGGTGGTAGATATATTCACTATACTGATGATAGGTTAAAACAAACATGACAATTAAAAAGAATGGTGGGGTTAAAAGCTTGAGGTTGGAAACACAGAGGAAGGTAAAAAGAAGGTTTTGAGCTGAGTAGGAGATAGTTGAGCTGACTAGCTAAGAAAAAGAACAGAGCCCTAGGAACAATAATGAAGTTATTATCAGCATTCTCCAGGCAGCATTAACAAAGCCCCCCTGAAGAGCGCATTCAAGTCATCACTGCCCTTGCAGTAAACATCTCAGCCTTCTGAGTAGTTAACACTTGCACACACAGAATCCAGTATATAAGGATAACTTCTAAAAAAAAGCCTCTACCGGTTTCAGGAAGAACACTACAGACCACTTCAGGTGTAAGGGAGAGGCGACCCCTCTGAGTCGGTACAGGACAGTCCCTGACTCCAAATTCTCAGCACAATGGAGATTTCTAACACAGGAGGGGTAGGGGTCTGCCTCGGGATCAGACTAAGGCAGACAGCAAATGGCAACAGCAAGTGGTTTTTGTAGGGGTGAATTTTTAAGGGAAAAGAGGGAGGGAGAATCTATGCTGGGGTGCGTTGGTAAATCCTGATTGCACATGTTAAACAAATCATGAATTTTGATTTTTGTACCTTGGCGCTTTGTTTTAGGAATGAGTCAATGGCCAAATAAGGGACTGGACCTTGAGGGCCCAGCTTTAGGAATGTAATCTGATGGTTTTTAGCAAGGGGGAGAGAAGGGTAAAAGGCAAATCTGTCAGCGCCATGTTTGCCACGCTTGAGCCTTTCAGAGCCTTTTACCAGGCACAGGCAAGGAGAGGCGTACTTGCTGGGAGACCACGGTGTGTGCCTCCCGATACTTAGACAGCCTCAGGCACTGCCACTCAGTTTAGTCTACCGCCATGCCAGAGGCTGTACTTTGCTTTAGCTTTCTTACTTGCTAAAATAAACCTTGATTATTTGCTGGCTCTAACCTGCGCTCTAGTACAAATCCTCCTTCAAGACTACAATAACTGAGGCTGTGATCACAGGGATTAGAGGAGGAGGAGTCTCACCCCTCATTGTCGGGAGTTTTATGAAAATGCACACACAAGTACAATGTACCAAATTGCACTTTATTTTGCTTTTTAACTTTATTTATGTAGTTATTTTACATCCAGACTGCAGCTTCCCCTCCCTTCTCTCCTCTCATTCTCTACCCCTCCTCCCTTCTGCTTTCCCCTCAATTCACCACTCCTGCCCATCCTTTCAGAAAGGGGCAGGCCTCCCATGGGCATCAGCAAAGCATGGTATATCAAGCTACTATAAGATCAAGCACCTCGGAACTACACTTTAAATACATGGAATTCTAAAGTAGAAAGTTGTCCCCAGATATCTGGTGATATTTAACTGAATATCCTTTTTTGTTTTGTTTTGTTTTGTTTTTCGAGACAGGGTTTCTCTGTGTAGCTTTGGAGCCTGTCCTGGAACTTACTCCGTAGACCAGGATGGCCTTGAACTCACAGAGATCCCCCTGCCTCTGCCCCCCAAGTACTGGGATTAAAGGCGCGCACCGCCACCACCACCTGGCTTGTTTTTAACTTTTGATATAGTCTCAAAGACAGTTAGCCCCTGCTGAACTCAGATTTGCCAGGGAGTCCAGAATGACCTTGAACTACCACCCTCTGCCTCCAGAATGCTGGGATTAAAAGCATGCGCCTCAAAAAAAAAAAAAAAAAGAAAAGAAAAAAAAAAGAAACACTCTCTCCTCCTGCTGCTTGCAAAGTCCCTTCCACTTCTGTATTATATCAGCAGATGGCAGTGACAATGATTGCTTAGGTTTGGGCATTATTCTCTCCGTTGCAATCCTCTCCTTCGCGTGCAAGAGATCCTATAGGAAAGAATTCCTTCCTGTATCCTCACTGACTAACACAAAACCTAACACCTAAGTTGATAGTAATTGGATGATCAATTGCATAGCAAAGCATCAAACTTTTGGGGCTAGAGAGATAGATCAGGAGTTAGGAGCTCTTGCTGCTTTTCAAGAGGCTCAGTTCCCAGCACCTTCATGACAACCTACAAGCATCCAGAACTCTAGTTCCAAGGGTTCTAGCACCCTCTTCTAGCCTCTGGGGGCACTGCATGCACGTGATGCACATGCAGGCAAAGCACTTGCACACTTAAAGAATTAATACAGTTTCTGAAATGATTTTCAAGTATCATACTCTTTCTTCTTATCATATTTTCTCTAACACTTCTGGCTGAATTT
The DNA here is from genome assembly GCF_000317375.1 of Microtus ochrogaster. Lineage (NCBI taxonomy): Eukaryota > Metazoa > Chordata > Mammalia > Rodentia > Cricetidae > Microtus > Microtus ochrogaster. The sequence goes on from NW_004949190.1 coordinate 1,132,020, forward strand.
GCTCAGGGACAAGACCAAAGTCCATGCCCTGGCCCAGCTACTCTATTTTACCACGATGGAATTAATTTTGGTCATCCCCACTGAAAGACAGATTTAGCAGGAATTTTAGTTTTCATTACCGAGATACAACCCAGTGTTAATACAATAGCGCCACATCTGCTGTATTGTTGCTGCTGTTGTTTTGATAGAACGGTGGTAGAACCCAGAGCTGTCTGTGCACTCGTCATGCACTCTGCCACTGACATACACCCTAAGCCCCCGTCTTTTTGAGACAGGGTGCCATTAGTCATCTCCGATTGGTCTCTAGCTCACACATCCCCTGTCTAAGCCTCTCAAGTGCTGGGAGTGTAGGCTTGACTGTTCTTTGTATATTCTCTTAGTTTTACCTCACTGTTCAAATGCTGAATTAAGAAATTTTCTACTTCAGTTGAGCCTCAGTTTGAGACTTTACATGTAGAAAGGATAAACATAATAAATTTAAAATGTGACAGTTACTTCTTTCTAGCCTATGCTCTTAGTATCACTTCAAAATCTTTTGTTTCATAGTAGGAACTTAGATTTGAATTACTTCATTTAATTTTAATTAGAAGGCATCATTTTGAGAACAATACATAGTAACCATACACGTGGAACACCAGCTCTCCACAGGTTGGGGCAGGAAAGCTAGGAGTTTAAGGCCAGTCTGCATTACACAGTAAGTTCAAGGCAAGACTGGGCTACATAGTGATTTCCAGACCCACCTTTGTTACATGAGACCATTTCTCTAAGTAAGCAGGTATGCTGGCTAGGCTTATGTCAACTTGACACACAAACTAGAGTTATCTAAAAGGAGGGAACCCTAATTGAGTAAATGCCTCCTTAAAATCAATCTGTAGGTGTGGCGATAGCTCAGAAAATTAGGAAACAACCTTCCTCAAGACCCAATAATACCACTTTTGGGTATATATCCAAAGGAGGCTCAATTGTGCCAAAGGACATGTGCTCAACTATGTTCATAGCAGCTTTGTTTGTCATAGAATCTGGAAACAACCTAAATGCCCCTCGATCAAAGAATGGATTAAAAAAAAACATGGTACATTTACACAGTGGAGTACTACACAGCAGAAAAAATAACGACAGCTTGAATTTTGCAGGAAAATGGATAAAGCTAGAAAACATCATACTGAGTGAGGTAACACAGACACAGAAAGACAATTATCACATGAACTCACTCATAGGTGGTTTTTAAACATAAAGCAAAGAAAACCAGACTACAAACCACAATCCCAGAGAACTTAGACATCAATGTGGACACTAAGAGAGACTTACATAATCTACATGGGTAGTAGAAAGTAGAAAAAGACAAGATCTCCTGAGTAAATTAGGAGCATGGGGACCTTGGGGAAGGATTGAAGGGAAAAGGGGAGAGGCAGGGAGGGGAGCAGAGAAAAATGTAGAGCTCAATAAATATCAAAAAAAAAGATCAATCTGTAGGGCATTTTCTTAGTGATTGGCGGGAAAGGGTCCACCCCATGGTAAGTGGTGCCAAGGTTTGTGGTCCTGAGTTCTATGAGAAAGCAGGCTGAAAAGGCTATAGGGAGCAAGCCAGTAAGCAGCACTCCTCCATAATCTCTGCATCAGCTCCTGCACCCAGGTTTTTTTCCTGCCCTGTTTTTTTCCTGTTCTGACTTCCTTCAATAATAAACAGTGATATGGAAGGGTAAGCCAAAAAAACCCTTTCCTCCCCTACTTGCTTTTCTGTCATGGTGTTTTGTCACAGCAATAGAAACCTAATTAAGAAATTAAGTAACTAAATGTAAATGCTTAATTTTTTCCCTTAAAACCCCAATATGGTAACACACACCTATAACCCAGCACTTGAGAGACGGAGACAAAAAGATCACAGTAAATTCCAGGACAGGCTGGCCTATATAAGGAGTTCTAGGCCTACAATAGATTCATAGCAAGATCCTCTCTCAAAAGAAATAAACAACAGGAAAAAAAGGAATGTATCATTTGACTTCATCATCCATTAATTTGCTTATTACTTACGAAGCTGTATATATGTCATTCCTACTATGATAAGTTCTTTTAGAAATTAGTAATGATGTCAAAAATTCATTATTGTACCAAAATTTTGACATAGGAAAAAATAAAACTGTAGATAACAAAGCTTGCTTACTTTCAGATGGTAATTAGGAAAGAACTATATGAAAAATTGTAAAGCAATATTTAAATATGCTGATGGCTGTTTAATTACAATTCAATAAAAGAAACTTCATCATGATGGCTATGCACAATTATATTGAATTCATGTATATAGTCAATCAAAAAAGTCATGACACAGTAATGACTAATACAATATTGAGTTTCTGAAATGGACATGAATATGTATCACTTGTTTTTATACATAAATTCTATTACTAACCAAGCACTATTGTCCCTTTGTATTTCTATATAGCACTATAATTACTGGGAATAGCATGTAGAACAAGAGAAGAAAAGGTCCTTCTGTTCTATTTCAAATTTACAAAAAACAAAAATTCATATCTAAATTGCAGCAGAAAAATCTATCTTATCTATGCAATTAACAAAGGCTTAGAATGTGAGCAAAACTAATAGGTTGGCATCTCCTGAACATGTACAATTTGGTTATAGTTTTCTGGTGGGTATTAATCTGTCCCCTTTTCTATATGAGTAAAATGTACAAAATAGTGTTTTGTTGTTTTCTGATACTCTGGATTCAAATACATGTAAATATCTGTATTCTTTCATATGCAGTTTTAAGATATTGACACTTATCTAGATGAACTTTATCGGTAAGCAGGTCAATTTACTCCTTATGGGCAGTAAGATACTATGCATTTCTTTTATTGAAGTATCCGGGGATAGGATAGGAACAGTCACTATAGTTGGAAACTTTCCTTGGTAGCCAACATCCAAACCTACTCTTTTTTTGGGGGGGGGGTGTTGATTGGTTTACTCGCTTAGCAGAGTTAGTTAGCAATATCCACTAAAGTCTCTTGTATTATAATCCTGTACTAATCACAGTGGAAGAAAATTTAATTAGACTCTATCCCTACCCTCTATGAGCATAGTTAAGCCATATAGCATAAACCATTTAATGAAGGAGCACTGAGACATTTTTCTCTGGAATGTCATCATTTATTCAGATCAAAAAAAAAGTTGAAGGGGGATAGAAATGTAGCTCAGTTGGTAGAGTGCTCATCTAGATGCCCCAGATCTCTATCACTGCATAGAGTGGTGGCCATACTGCCCTAATTACTTTTATTGCTGTGAGAATAAACAAAGACCAAGAGAAACTTGGGGAAGAAAGTGTTTGTTTTATCTTACAGAAAGAGAAGACAATGACAGGACATCAAGGCAGGAACGGAGACAAAGGCATTTGGGGAAAAAAGCCTCTTACTGGCTTGCTCCCCATTGTAATGATCTGTTCTGTCTCTTTAAGAGACAAACCATGCCCACTCCTGAAGGCATAAGTCACAAACAATGCCACACCAGTTTGGAATTATGATCAATAGGGTGGTATTTATTTAAAGGGGAAAAAACTTACAGATCACCGTCCCAGACAACAGCCCTCTGCACAACCAGGAAGGGAGTCTAGTCGCCAGCGGAGCAGGAAGTGAAGAAAGAGAGGAGAGGGAAGTGGCCGCTTTTTTAAAGGGAGAGAGACCATGCCCCAGTGGGCTGGTATCTCAGTGGCTATAGGCTGGAGCAGAAGGACATCCCGCAACATACTCCCTCCCCCATCCACTGAGGCAGGCAGATATTTCTTCCAGCTTGCAGCCTGATTCTCTTCCTTTTTCCATCTCCCTCTCAGAGAAGAAGCTTCTGTCTCTCCTTTCTCTCTCTGGCTCTCTTCTCTCTCTCTCTCTCTCTCTCTCTCTCTCTCTCTCTCTCTCTCTCTCTCTCTCTCTCTCTCTCTCTCTCCCCCTTCCCTTCCATACTTCCATAACCCACTAAATAAATATCCAACCTCACTCTGTGGCTCACCACCCGGGACCAACCACCTTCAGAGACCTGCAGCGTAGTCTCATCCCTGCCTGGGATTGGCTGTTCTTGGACCCGCCACCCCCTGCCTGCCACCACATGGCCATCTGCCTGCCACCACTTGCAGACCTGCAGCATTTCTGCAGCTGCAGCTGCAGCTGCCAGGGATCTTACAGCATTTTATTTTTACCTTTACACCCATTACTTGTTCAGCTTGCTTTCCAATAAAAGCCACTGCCACCTTCCCAGGAATGATACCACCCACAGTGAGCTGGACCATCCCACATCAATTAATAATCAATAATATATTACACAGACATGCCTACCAGACAGTCTGATGAAGCTAGTTCCTCAACTGAGATTCCCTCTTCCCAGGTGACACTAGTTTGTGTTGTGGACAAAAACAAACCAACACACACATACCAGGAATCTCAGTACTAGGAAGGCCAAAGTAAAAAGATCAAGAACATAGAGTCATTCTCAGTCAGTTGGTGCACAACCTGGCCTACATGAGACGCTGTTTTGAAACAACAATGCTGGGCATGGTGGCATCTGCCTTTATGCCCAGCACCTAGAGAACAAAGGCAGGCAAATATTTGTGACTGAGGCCAGTATGGTTTACATAATGAGTTCCAAGTCAGGTCTAAATCATCATCATCATCATCATCATCATCATCATCATCATCATCATCATCATCATCATCATCATTTATGCCCTGGCAATGCTTAACCATGCATGAGCAGCCAGTTGTTCCCATCCCGGGCAGTCCTAGATGCTTATATTATTGTCATACCCAAGGTTTCACAGTCTTCCTTTATGCTGTCTACCTAGTGTTTTTTTGGGACTTTCCTCTTTGCCTTAACCCATGTGCTTCTCCAAGCAGTGCTATCTTCTGGTATCTTCTATCATTCATTTTCCTAACATGACTGAAGTATTGCAAGTGCCATTACCTTATCCTGTAGTATATTTCCTTCTGTAGATGGAGGTGTTTCTTAATGTCACCATTGCACAGCCTATTTCTTTGTGTGATGCCTAGAATCCTCCTGACACATATCATCTCAAAGATATTCAGCTGCTATTCTAAGGACTGTTCCATTGTCCAGGTCTCCAAGTTGTAAAGAAGGCAGCTCAAAACAAGTGTCCCATATACTTGTAATTTTGTTGTTGTTGTTTTGTCTCTAGCTGACCAAAACTTTCCTAGTACCGGGAATGCAGCCCTCGCTATACCTATCCTCCTCTTGATGTCTGAAATAGTTTCCTCCATTGAACTGTGCTTTCCTCCCATTAGACTTGAAGCTTTTAATTACTCTGTCTCCCTCCCTTCTCTTCTCCCTCCCCCCACACACACCACATACACAGACATACACACACATCTAACCCATCAACAAATCTTGGTGGTTCCAACTTTTAAACATGTCCAATTATCCATTACTGACTTCCTTCCTATCATTCCTAGTTTTGGATCACCTTCATTTCAAACATAAACTAAGGAAATGGCTAACTTAATGGCTTTAGTGTTCCTGCACTTACCTTTCCCAAGATTTTAAGACATAATGGCCTTGGTTACCTTTTAAAATGAATTCAGCTCACGTTGCTTTCTTGCTATGAATGCTCTGAAGAGCTCCATATAAATGTTCTAAAATGAACTCATTACTGGGGAAGTCCATGCAAGCATCATAGCCAACTGAGAAACAAACCATGAGAAGCAAGAAGGAAAACTTAACTCAGCCTGACTTAGTCTGTGCAAGTTCAAACTTCAGTAAGTCTGACACCAGGTAGTTTGTTATAAGCATATTTAAACACAATAAATAAAATTTTAGAAAAAACAACCTTCCTGGTATAATACAATCCCTGGTGCACAAGGAGGCATAAATACATTGAAACTCAACTCAAAGTACACGTGACCATGAAAATGGGTTGTATAGCTTAAGGGCCTAGGATGTGGTGTGGTCTCTGACTAAAATAGTATAGAGGTCAGCAGATTACAAAATACAAGCAACCTCTCCCCTAAGGATGGATTCTATTTACTAGACAAAGCTACAACTAGTTGTCTGTGGAGGGAGAATCTGGGATAAACCTTCTGAGGGGTTTGGGTGAGGTCTGGTTCTACAGATAGCAAAGGTCACCAAGGTCATTAACAACACCCACTCCCAGCCTTCTGGGCAGAAAACAGGAATGCATTTCCTCCTTCAAAGAGACAATCCTGCTGGTTAACATTCCTGGTTTCCCTAGTGAGCTGTGGGAGAAAGGACCTTTATCCTCTGAACACATTCCCTTGGATTTTAACAACCTCCCAGATCTACTCTGTCAGTCTTTCCTGGTTTATCTCATAATACTTTCCCTTTTGCTCTACTTCTATTTCTTCCTTGATGTTGACCTTCTACTTCCTCCCTGATGTTTTTGCTTCTACATCTTTCCTGGTGTTTTCCTTCTAACTCTTTGCTGGTATATTATTTCTACTAAAAGACCTCCAGAGCAGGGAGACTCTCACTCAAGTCTTGGGATTACACGACTCCCAAGGAACTCACGAGAGACCATCCTCACTGCAATCACACGAGGTTTATTGACAGGAGAGGAATCAGTGCACTGGGGCCAAAACTCATTTCCTATGCAGGGGTAAAGAGTTTGACCCCGAGTAGCTGGGAGGAGTATTTAAGAGAATACTTTTTAATATTTAAGGGAAAACCATCCAAAAGGGGTAGGGAGGGGATCATTGGAAAATTCCAAAAATACCAGTAATGATTGAAAAATTCCAAAAACACCAGTGATAATCACAAGGTGGTAACTCTCTGTTTCTCAAGATTATAATATAACTTTATCTTCAGTTAGTTCCTGAAACAGTCACTGAACTGGTTAATCTAGATTTTTGTATATCACCATGAGATTGTGGCTTACCAGTAGGTTCTGGCATCTTTCTCCTTTGGAAAGCTACATGCCATCTCCATGACTCTACTGTTTTTCCTCCTCTATCTCTGCTTAGATTTCCTGCCTTGCTATATTCTTCCCTGTCATAGGCCAACAGAGCTTCTTTAGTAACCAATAGTAATAAAACATATTCACAGCACATAGAGGGAATCCCACAATTATCTCCCTTTTTTCTGTCTAAATATACTTAATAATAAATTAATAAATAAATGAACTTAAAAATAAATTTTACTATGTTAACTTTAATGTACTAAAATTACATATAACAAAACAAGTATCAAACAAGAATAATACAGTATTTCTTTATGACTCTAAAGTTTCATATCTACAATCTAAGCTTTTATATCTAAAAACCAATCAGTCATTTCTACTTAAGTTCTCAAAGTATATAGCCATTCATTACCAATTTTTTATTAAATCATACCAGGAAGCTGAGGGTAAAACTGAGTACAAGAAATTAACCATTGCCTTTGATTACCATCTTTAGCAAGAATGGTATATCAGCTATGTCCTACCTGGGCTGCCTTTCTTCTTGTCTCTTAATCTCAATAGTCCCCCGCTCAACTATTAAGTGTTTTTTTTTCTAAACCTTAAACTATTCCTCAAGATTTTCTATATTAAGTCATTAACAAAAACATCTTAACCTAACATTACTAGCAATGTATATCTCTAAATTCTTTCTCAGGGTGGTAATTTAATCATTAATCTGCTCCAGCAGCAATGCTTGAAAAAAGTCAATCACTATTTGTACAAGGAGCTGTGGGCAGGCCTGCTTTTTGTCCCACCCAGCTCCTGCATGGCTAGCTTTATACCTGAAATAACAACACACAAATTGTATTCTTTTAAACACTGCCTGGCCCATTATATCTAGCCTCTTCTTGGCTAACTCTCACATCTTGATTAACACATTTCTAATAATCTGTGTAGCATCACAAGGTGGTGGCTTACCGGGGAAGATTCAGCATGTCTGACCTGGCAGCTGGCTCCATGGCGTGTGACCCAGAGAGGAGAGGCATGGCCATTGCCTCACTTCCGTCTTCCTCCCAGCATTCTGTTCTATCTACTCCACCCACATAAGGGCTGGCCTATCAAATGGCGAAGGCAGTTTCTTTATTAACCAATGAAATCAACACAAAACAGAAGACCCTCCCACATCAACTATTATTATAAGTACCAGTAACACTGCCCAGTGAGGAGCTGGAAATCCCCCGAGGGCAATAAGCAGAGCTATCTTACATCAAAACAACTTTCTGAGAGAACTAACAGAAATGCTCTGAATGTTCATTTTAGAAGGCTAAGTTGGAAACCATTAAGTCATTGAACCATGGGCATTACCTAATTGTAGTCAAGATCCCTACCCAACTCAAAGATGTAGCTAAAACTGAACTTAAAATCTTAGAAATATTGTGACTTCACTCTTAAATTTCTATTAAGCTAATAATTCTCTGACCTTACATTGCACAGACAAAAACTCAGCTTTGATTCATTATTAAGTTGTTTTAGTACTATTTGGAGAATCACAATGTGCTGCTTGGCCTTTCCTAAGGAGACATGACAACAGATCTATTCACTCCAAATATGGCACCAACAGTCCAGAGAAATTATTTCGTCCAAGTCTAGCTTAGTGAGATAATGAATTAGTTGGGTTTACTTACTGGAATATGGGTGAGGAGTTACTTACAGGAACATGAATGACTCAAAAACAGGTTGGTCTCAGTAAAGGTCCACTCTAAGCATGTGGAATAATTCATGAAAATGAAGTCTCTTCCACCTATTACATATCCTAACACCCTAAGACCATGTGCAACTGGGGGAAGAAGGGAGTTAGATGTGCAATCTCAGGTTTAAGCCCAATGACCCTCTTCCCTGTATCTAAGAAGAAATGTTCACAATGCCATTATAATTACCATGCATTTAGCTTTCTCTATATTGCTTTGCTTATTTCATTGCCATGGCTCTGAGCCAAACTATTTTTCAGGTACCAAAACAGCCTGTACTCTGTGATTGCAAATGGCCTTGTCGAAAACCCAGGGGAAATAATTTTCTGACAACAGCATTTTGTCTTTTTGAAACAGGGTTGCACATTATACCTCAGGCTGTCTGGGAACTTGTTATGTAGACCAGATTGGCCTCAGATTCACAGAGATCCACCAGCCTCCGCCTCCTTGGCTGGGATAAAGGTCATGAGCACCACACCAGATTTCCAACAGCATTTATAATAGTACTAATGAAATAACTTAAAGGTTGCTTCCCTTCACTTGAGAATTGTCACAAGCTCTTTGATTGTCCAACTGGAAATTGGGCTTCAAAAGACTTTTATGGTGGTTTGTTTTCATTGTCAACTTAACACAATGAAAATTCCCTGCGAAGAGAATCTCTATGAGAGACTACCTAAACAAGGTTGGCCCATGAAGGCATTTGTGGGTGATTGTCTTGATTATATTAACTGATACAGGGAGAACTAGCATAAAAGTGGATGGAATCACTGTCCATTCCTGTCTTGAGTTTTAAACTGAATGGGCTGAGCACAAGAGGCGTGCGTGCATTTATTTCACTCTACTCTTAACTGCAGTTGTCATGTGATAAGCTGCCTGGAGTTTCTGCCTTTGTTTCACCACAATGCTGGGCTGTAATGTGGAACTGTGAACTGAGGAAACCCTTCTCCCTTGCAGTTGTTTGGCCATATATTTCGTCACAGCAATGAAAATCAAAGCAAACGATAAATCCAAGATACAGTTTAGAACTATGATTTTATATCATAGGAAACACTTTAATTTCTCCCTTCCTCCCTTTTTCTCTTTGTCTCCCTCTCTGTGTCTCCCTCTCCATCTCCCCCCTCACACAAACACACATCTCTGATCATTCATTGGTAGACACAGACATGGAACTGTCAGCGGCAGTGAACTGATCCCCATGCTGTCTGCTATAGCAGGCTGAGTTGCTTTTAGGTATGTGGACTCTGGTGTAGCTGAAAATTTTACTGTGTCACAGAAAGAAATTTTAGGGCAAATCAGTATGAAGCAGTACTGTAGAGAGAGCCCGCCCTTTGGGGGCGGGACATCCTTGGGAAAATGTCTATAAAATGGGGTGCACAAATGCTGGTGACCTCTTCTTCCTGTTTCCTGTTTCTGGGCATCGCTGGAACTTCGGTTGCGTGAGTGTTCCATTTATATTAAAGTTGCTTTTATATTATACCAATAGGCCTGTATTAATTTGATCCACCTTCACCTGGCACCCAACATTGTGGCCCCGTACCCGCACCAGTACCCGGGCGCTGGCCACAGCTGCCCGGCGGGTCCCGGTTTCAGCCAGTGCTGCAAGGGGAAACCTAGTGCAGAGCTGCACGGGGACAGCTTTCCACACCGACTCTACTCGCGACTCCCTGTGCGCGCTCCCCGGCCCAGCGCTCTCCAGCGTCCGGTATCGGGCAGCTCATTAGCCCGTCAAACCCGCACCCTATCCCTAGCGCGAGCGGGCAC
>NW_004949190.1:1149256-1162308 GCF_000317375.1 Microtus ochrogaster
ACCTCTTCTTCCTGTTTCCTGTTTCTGGGCATCGCTGGAACTTCGGTTGCGTGAGTGTTCCATTTATATTAAAGTTGCTTTTATATTATACCAATTGGCCTGTATTAATTTGATCCGCCTTCACTTGGCGCCCATTTATATTAAAGTTGCTTTTATATTATACCAATTGGCCTGTATTAATTTGATCCTCCTTCACAGTACCTTATTAAGAAGAGACATTTATTATGGATTTAAGCAGATATTAGTAGAAAGAAGGGCTTAGAGAAATGACACCAAGTTGAGATGTGGGCTTCTCAAGCAGTCTCAACAAGTGTATATATATGAAAACTAGTTAAGCACAAGCCTGTTTCAGAGTCACAAAAGGTAGCTGACAGACAATTCCACTGCAGTTTCTAAGTTTAAAAAATAGTAGAATTGTGTGTTATTCAGAACATCAAGAGTGTTTCTATTTTAATTCAGATATTTATTGAACATCCACTACATAGGGCACCTGTAAAGAGGAAGAATAGGGGGAAAGAAATCAAATGAAATTAGAGAACTCTGGGCATTCTTTAAATGGATACAATTGAGTATTTAATAATTAATGTCTTAGCTTAGCAAAGTTAATACTGGAAAAGATGTAGGGACTCTTGTAGAGTTTATTTCTTAATGTACAGGAAAGCATAGAAATTGTGTGGGAAAGACACAAGTAAAATTGGCTAGAGAGACATAAATGGGAATGGTGTCAGGAAAGCTGAAGAAATGGGTCATTTTGAAAAAGGAGAAATCGGTTAACAGGATTTCAGAGAGGTCGTCTAGGACTTCCACTTGGCAAATTGGGCCATATCTGCAGGTTTTTACATAAATTGACTTAGTAGAGCGGCAGAAAGAAGAATAAATTATGCAATCATCATAATTAATCTATTTCGAGGGAAGCTGATAGATTTCAATTACTTTATGTTTCTGGCTAATAGGTTTCTCTTGAGAGATTAATGTTATATTGATTGGAACCTCTCAGAAAGAGTCTCTTTAATGGAATGGATGGTCATTGAAAATGTATTTATTCAGCTCTGCTTTAATCAGAATCTTGGTCATAGATTCACTCAGAAAATGCTATTTGAATTGAAGGTAACACTCATTCATTCACTTACATCTTTATCTCTCTCAATGTATATTTGTTTAAAAGTTTGTTTTGTTCACTTCATCTTGTACACAAATATACATATAAGTAAACATTCATTGAAATAATTACAGAGTCACAAGAATTTGCAAGAGAAATATAAGCAGGGATGCCCATGGTCGTTTGAATGAGAAATATCCTTCATAGACTCAGGTTTTTTAACAGTCAGCCCCCAGTTGGCAGTGCTGTTTGGGGAAGGGGGTTGTTAAGTGGTGTTTGCGGGAGGATGTCTATCACTGAGGGTGTATTTTAAGTTTAAAAACTTGCACCACTTCCAGTTCATTCTCTGCTTTGTGCTTGTGCTTCAAGATATGAGCTTTCAGCTTCCTGATCCTAGGGCCACATCTGTTGCTCCCTGCTGTGATGGACTCTTTTCGCTCTGAAACCATATGCTAAAATAAACTATTCCTTCTGCAAGTTGCCTCGGTCATGATATTTTATCACAGCAACAGCGAAGCAGCTAACACAAGGTTTCACATACTATTTCTCCAGCCTTCGTCATTGATATTTTATACCACTGTAAGGTGTTAAAATCAAGAAACTGAGAATTATACCATACATAGAACTTACTTAAATTTGGAAAGTTATACTATATAAATCACTGGTGTTTATTGCATCTGTGGCTGTACAATATATATGTAGGTGTACGTATTTACTACCATAATCAAGAGACTCAACAGCACTGTCATCACAAGATCTTCTCATGGTTTCCTTTTATGGTCACAGGTCTCTTCCATATCTATGAGAACCCACGGCAAGCACTGATCACTTGCATACTTCTGTATGCCATTTCATGGTTATTACAGAACTTGAAGCATGCAGTGACCTTTTGAGAACTTTTCATCCCCCATAAACTGCCCTGAAGGTTATGACGATAAATGTCAGTCGTCAACTCGACAGGACTGGAAGTGACCTAGGAGGCAAGCCTCCAGGCACACCTGTGAGGAGTTACTTAAGCTCCAGGCATGCCTGGGAGGGTTCAGGTTGCTTAGTTCAATTGAGGTGGGAAAAAACATGCAGTGCTCTTTCCTGCACTGGAGTCCTGAGATATATCGACAGTGTAAAGCTGGGGCTGGTGAAATGGTACAGTTCATAAAGGTGCTTCTGGGTTAAGCCAGTGACCTGAATTCTATCCGCAGAACATAGAAGGTAGAAGGAAAAAACTAGCCCCCTGAAGTTGCCCTTTGACTTCCACGCCTGTGCTGTGATGCATGAATGTGCATGCATGCACACACACACACACAAACACAGACATATATAGTGTGATTTTTAAATTTGTATGCAAATATACAATGATATATGATCATATATACTTCCAATTTCTTTCCTCCAATTCCCATATGCTCCTCCAACACACCTTCTCCCAACTTCATGTCTTGTTTTTAGATTCATTTTTATGGGTATGAGTGTTTTGCCTGCATGTACACTACATGCATGTCTGATACATACAGAGGTCAGAAGTGGTCACTGGAGCCTGTGGAACTGGAATTTTAAATAGTTGTGAGCCATTGTGTAGGTGGTGGGAGCTGAACCCAGGCCCTCTGCAAAAGCAGCAAATGCTCTTAGCTACTGAAATTTTTCTTCAGAGAACCTGTTGAGTCCAGCTAGTGCTGCCTACATGTGCACAAGTATGTGAATATCCCCTGATCATGAGACAACTACTAGTGACCACATCTTTACTAACTACAATTTAAAAAAAAATGGGGCCCGTACCATCCTTTCTCCCTTTCATAAACAGGATTTCCAGGGGTCAGCCCAGTGCTTGGCTGTGAATCTCTGTATTTGTTTCCATCAGTTACTGGATGAAGAATGGTATGTGCCAGAGGAATCAAGGTCATCACAGGGGAAAACCACAGAAGCAAGTAACCTGGCAATCATAGGAGCTCATGGACTCTGGACCGACAGCTACGGAGCCTGTATGGACCCGACCTACTCTCTACAGATGTGTGACAGTTGTGTATGTGGCTTGCTCTATTTGTGGGACACCTAGCAGTGGGATAAGGGCCTGTCCCTTAAGCTTGAGCCGACTTTTGTGGACCTCTTCCTCATGCTGGATTTCTCTCCCCGCCTTAATAGAAAGGGAAGAGCTTAGTCCTACCTCAACTTGATATGCCATACTTTGTTGACACCCATGGGAGGCCTGCTCTTTCTGAACAGAAACAAAGGAGGAATGGATGAGGATTGAGCAGGGAAATGGGGATGGAGAAATGAGAAGAGAGGAGAGAGCAGAAACTGCAGTCAGAATGCAAAATAAATGAAAACATTTAACTAATTACAAAAAGAGAAAATGAGGTCATGTATTTTAAAGAGAACAAGAAGAAAAAGAAGGAAAGGGGGAAGGAAGTATTATAATTATTATCTCAAAAAAGTAAAAATATTATTTTGAAAAGAACAATTCTCACTCTCTCAGCAACTACCCATTGCAAACTCCCTCAATATGTGTAGGATTAAGAAATCTACCACATCTATCCTGGAATTTGGGCTGAGGTGATCTTGTGCCGGTAAGACAGATGCTCTGAGTTCACAAATTCAATAACAACATCCTGCCCAGAGGAAAGCATTTCCTAGCATTTCTGCCTATCCTTCTGCTCTTAGCTTCTTTCTGCCTCCAATTCCATGATTTCCCTGAGCCTTGGTGGTGGAGGGTTAATAAAGATGTCCCATTTAGAACTGAACACTCAATCTCTTATTCTTAGTACCATGATCAATTATGTGTCTTTCCATTGAGTTGACTGCTGTCCATTGTAAAAAGAATCTTCTCTGACCAAAGTTAAGAGCAGCCCAGGTCTTTGGGTATAAGCATAAATACTTAGAAGGCAGTTTGACAGCATGATCATTGAGCAAAATAACAATATCAGCATCTATGGTGGCCTATGACCCCTCTAACCATGGCTTCACAGACTGAAGCCATGGTTGGAGGAGTCATAGGCCCCAGTAGATTCTGCTACCAACATTACTCCTCACTACCATTTATCAATAACCACACGTTTCCCTCTCTTTCCCAATATACTTTCTGTCTCTGAATTTGCCTGCCCTTGATATATGTGTATCATACAGAATTTGTCTTGCTGTGTCTGGTTTCTTTCACTGACTAACCATGATGTTTTCAAGGTTCATTTGTATGGTAGCGTGCATCAACACTTGGGTCTTTTGTTTAGCTCAGTAAGATTCTATTGTATATCTATATCACATTTTGTTTTTTCATTTGTTGATGGATATTTTAATTGTTTTCACATTTTATCTACTGTAAATAGTACTAGAATAAACATTAACACACAAATATTTGAGTCCCTGATTTCAGAGCCTTTGGGTATGTAACCTGTAGCTGCTTATATAGTAATTCAATGCTTTGGTTTTTGAAAACCTGCCAAATTCTTTCTCTCTCATTTTTTCCCTCCCTGTCTCAATCTCTCCCAGTCTAGAAGGTGTCAATTGGTATCTCACTGATTTTAATTCACACTCCCCCTTATTCTTGCCCCCAAAAAAATCCCCTAGGGGAGATTTTGGATAACATGCTCTGTAAAAGGGACAGTAAGTAAAAAGTTTAAGATTTCTGAGTAATTCAGTCAACGCTTTCATAGGTAGTGCACTATGTGCTGTTGTATCAATAAAATGGATATAAGTAGCACATAGACAAATAAAGGTAGTTGGATTGGGAGGGCAGATGGATCCCACTTTCTCACCCCCTCATCTATGTCTCAAGAGCCAGTCTTGCTGAATTTGTTCCACTTGTAAAAATTTGAATATGGAAGGGTCATATTTTTATTCTAAAATAATTACTGAACATTTACTATATGCTTCCTATGTGCTGGGTATGTAATAGTAAGATGTAGTTGTTGCTCTTAATAGACAGTTTGGGAAACTCAGAGACATTCTTTTCTTTTACAGAGATAACTTTTTACTTTTATTGTTTTCTGTTGCAATTAAGCAGTTAGCTGAGCTGTGAAGATACTAAACTTTCATTACCACAGGAGACAGAAGAAAATATCCCATATATAAAGGTCTGAATGCTCCTGGGAAAAATCCTTGGCTCAATCCACTTGCTCATTTATTTTTCTTTTCTTATTTGACCCATGATCATTATTTAAGGATGCAAGAGATACTCTAAATAAATAGCATTTTCTTGATGACTTTTACATGTAAATTTTAGTGGGGCTAATGTTCTTAAATATAAGTTCATTGTGTTAAACCTAACTATATTTAAGGGTTAAGAATTTGATAGTCTTTTGACAAGGGTTTTAATCCTTTATATTACTTCTTTCAGATTCAGCATTATCACTAAGGTGAATAAGAACTGAGTGTACAGAAGAAAATAGAAAAGGGTGAAAAGGACAAAGATCAAGTCAAACATGAATAGAGATAATCATGTTTCCAGTCTTGTAATTAATTTAACATGTACAGTCCACAAAAGACGCTGGCAGCAATAGACTCATTCTGGATTAAATCAAGAAAGCCCAGGGATAAGAAGTGACATTTAATAGAATTATTATTATAAGCATATCTTATTAAGATGAATGAGATTCATGGGTTATCTGAGCTTCTGGACACCTGCTGGGCAATTGAAAAAAAATGTTTAAATAAATAAACCACC
Source organism: Microtus ochrogaster (assembly GCF_000317375.1). Taxonomy (NCBI): domain Eukaryota; kingdom Metazoa; phylum Chordata; class Mammalia; order Rodentia; family Cricetidae; genus Microtus; species Microtus ochrogaster. The sequence continues at coordinate 1,155,007 of NW_004949190.1, forward strand.
AGAAACCTTTCAACCGAGTTAATCCCCTTCAATTAGACAAGAGCTTAATAGAAATGATTACTCCTTACAGAATTATCAGCATTTGAAAACTAAACTCGATTTGTCACATGAAAGAGATTAAATTCAAAGCTGAACATGGGACAAAACAGTAACAATTAAGAGTTCTTTTTTTGAACCTGCTCTAGTAATAGTATGGGCAAAAAGTACTTGAAATCCTCATCTTCTCAATGACGAATAGATGGAAGAATATGTGATAAAGCAAGGAAAATAAATTATCAATTACAAAGCATTAGTGGTGTTGTATAGAAAATCCATTCATTCACTTTCCTGTCTGTATTTTTTGAATATTTTCTGGATAAAATAATGAAATTATGAAATTTCCCCAATTATGTCAAACTGAAAATAACAACATACTCCTTTCCCCCTGATAATGAGAGGAAGAGGTGGGTTGTTTCCCTACCATGCTTCCCAATCTGCAACACATATACTACACTTTCTACTTGTTGCAATTGATTTGTATCTGGTTTAGCAAGACTTGAAGGGATAATGGAAATGGGACTCATCATCATCATCATTTATCAGTCCCATGGAAGTAGAAGGAGCCTCAAGATCAATCAGAAAGGCTAGTAATGCAGATCAATTGGCCAAGTACTTGCCCAGCATACACAAAGCTTGGAGTTAAATCCCCAGCAACTGAGTGTGTAGTGCCGGACTCTAATTCTCCAGCACTCAGGAAGTAAGGTTGGGATAATGTTCAGTGTAATCCTCAGCTATGAAGGGATTCTGAGACCAGCCTGGGTGACAAGAGCCCCTGTCACAAAATGAAAACCAAACATAATTTGAAAAATCTTTTATAAACAAAAATACTCTTTTCTTATTTACTTGTGTAAATAAGTGTAATCCAGTTCATACTATCTAGAAAAAATTAGTCTTATTGCAAAGAGGCCATTGTCGTTTCTTAAGAAGTATTGCCACCTAATCACTAATGGAATTGTATAGCAGTCAAGGCTCTATTTAGAAACAAATCAGGAAGAAGCATCAGTCCCATAGCAAGGGTTTCATAGAGGAGCTAAATTGTAAGATAAACACAAGTATGAAATGTCTATGAAAACGCAGGCATTTTGGCTGTTGTTGTTTATGGCTATATCCCTGAATGTCTAGAATAGAATGCAGCACCTAGTAAAGGCTCGATAAAGACTTGGTTGTTGAATAAATGAATATTTTCTCAATTTATTAGATTGCAGAAACCATTTAGAGCACAGCTATAATTGAACTATGGCCTCCTCAGAATTCATATGTCAAAGTATTAACCCCCAGTTTGATGAATTTTAGAAACATCACTTTTAGGAAGTAATTTGGCTTAAATGAAATCACGACAGTAGAGTCTTTTTAATATTGATGCCTTTATAAAAATAAAGGAGAACTCCACCCACTCTCTTCTCACTCTCTGCTTGATCATCATTCCACCAAGTGAGCATACAGGCAAAACAAACCAGTTACTGAAAGCTAGCATGAGAATCACCACCAGGGAACTGAATTGGTCAACATCTTAATATTAAACTTCTAGCTTTCAGAATCATCATAAAATAATCCCCAGTATTTAAACCACTTAGCCTATATCATTTTGCTATGGGAACCTGAGATGATTAGAACAAGCATGCACCATGGATTCTCTCAGTATATTAATAAGGAGTAGGCTGCCTATCTCAAATTAAATCACCACATGTTTTAAGTTAGAATCCCATTGAGATGCAATGTTTCTTATCTATTCTTATTTATTCATTAAGATCTCTGTCTCTAAGCTCCAGTTCGTCCTGTTCAGTCATTTATCAGCTTAGCACTTGATACTATGTGTGCTGTCTATCTTCAAAAAGGGGGAAAAAAGAAAATTCTACTTTCAGATAATCTTTAAGGTTTTTAAGCAGCATTGTAGGTATACGAAGTGATTACACAAAAATTTCCTCTTTTTCTGTTGCTATAATATTTGGATGAATGATACAGCTCTGATGAATCAGAAGGCATCAAAGATTACTACTCCTTAAAAAGGGGGAGAAGGTTAATTACTTTGCAAAGTTTTGCGGACTTTTTGAAATGTGATTACTTTTGTCATGTATTCATAGAATCATTCAGCAAATGTTTGCTAAATGGCTATGAGGTTCCAGATAGAAGACCAGTCCCTGCAGAAAGTTCACTGCAATTTGCTCCATCTCCTATTCAATCTCACATCCTAGAATTGAACAATGAGACCAGGTTTCCAATCACCACTGTGCAGCATAGGAAATGCTGTAGAAGGGGCCTCTAAAAATGCTGAAGCTGACCACTTTGTTGATTTAATGGATTAACAGTAATAACTGCAGAATAATTTTCTTATGGGGACAGTTTGCAAAACTATGATTCAATTATAATAATGTGTTTTCTAAAAAGGAGTGCTCTTTTTATCTTACTACTTATTTAATCTGTGCAGTTTCTAAAAACCAAACATAAAAACATTGAATTACTACAGAATAATATGAGTTTAAATAAACAGGGAAAATTTATTGCCTATTTATTTATTTATTTGTATTTGGGGTTGAACTTGGGTTCTTACACAGGCCTTCGAAATGTTCTGCCACTGAGCTACAGTCCTAAACCAGCAGCACAAATTTTAAAAGTCTCTTTAATATAGCCATGGAATTATGTAACGATCACCACTAACTCTAGAATAATTTTTCCTCAAAAAAATACTCCACACTCCCTCCCAGCACTCATGAGGTCCCAGCACTCATGATGTAGGCGAGATTGGACCAGCCTGGACTGCATACTGAAAGCAGATCGTTACAAAGAAAAAAAGAAAAAAGGTAAGAGCATCCCATACTCATTGGCAGTCGTTCCCTGTTTGTTTCTAATTCTCCCCTCAATCCTTGATAGCTACTATTTTATCTTTATCTCCAGATATTTCATATTCATAAAAGTGTGCAATATACAACCTTTTCTTAGTACTAGGACTTTGTCTATACTAGAGAAGCACTCTTTCACTGAGCTACACCTAGCACAGTGTATGGCATTTTTGACTTATTTTGAGGCTGTATACACTTATTAAGGGATTTATACTATGTATTATTCTGACCATTTCTGTAGGCTGCAATGACAAAAACTGAGAAAGGAGGTTAATACGTTGAAGAATTTGAACAAACTCCCAATGACTCCACTGAAGAATTAGGGATCAGAATTCAAGTTACTTAGTAACAGAGCCCATGCTTATTTATTTTTAGTTGCACAAAGCCACTATTAGCTAAACCATGACAACAAGCATGGTGACACAAGTTTTTAATCCTAGAACATTCAGGATAGATGCAGGAAGATCAAGATTTCAAGATGATCTTGGCAATATAGCAAATTCAAGGTCAACTGGGCTACACGAGAACAAGGTTCTAAAAACAAATATACCTTCAATGCGATTCAGCAAGTAAGAGGACAGATATGGTCTCACACAACTCTAACCGCAACACTAATATTGCAAGATAGGAAGAAGAGACTCAGGAATTGCCTGAGAACTCACAAAACCAGCTAGTCTGGAATATACAACACAGCACAGCAGAAACAAGAGAGATGCTGTCTCAACAAGGTGGAATGGAGAACCAATTTCTGAAAACTGAAAATAGATCTCTTACACACATGACTACACTCCCAAACAGCATCTCTCTCTCTCTCTCTCTCTCTCTCTCTCTCTCTCTCTCTCTCTCTCTCTCACACACACACACACACACACAGTAATATATTTTTAAAGAACAAAAAACTCAACAACAAAAATACCTAAAAACATTACCACCAAAGCTGGGGGAAAGTGAGTCTAAGACCCATAATGAATTCTGTTATATTTTTTGCACTGTCCTTGACATAATAAAAAGAAACTGAGCAATTATATTTTAACAAGCTGTTTTTATGTATTTAAATAACCTTTTCTTCATTTATTTTACATACAAACCAGTTTCTCCTCCCTCCTCTCCTTGCGTTTTCTCCCCTGACTCCCATCTATCCCTGTTCCCCATCCACTCCTCCTCCATCTCCATTTAGAAAGGGACAGGCCTCCCATGGACTTGCACAAAGCATGGCACATCAAGTTGAGGCAGGACAGAGCTCCTCTCCCTACAAGGCTGGGCAAGGTAATCTAGCATGGAGAACAAGGTTACCAAAAGCCAGCTAAGCACCAGGGACAGGTCCGTCTCTCGCTGTTAAGAACCTTACTAAGAGACCAAGCTACATGATTGTCACATACATGCAGAGGGTCTAAGTCGGTCTCATGCAGGCTCCCTGACTGTTGGTCCACTGTCCATTAGCTCCTGCAAACTCAGATCAGCTGTCTTTGTGGATTCCGCCACCTATGACCCCTCTAGCTGGTACAATCCCTCCTCCCTTCTTTCTGCAAGACTCTTTGGAGCTCAGAACAGTGCTTGTCTGGGATCTTTGTCTCTGCTTCCATCCGTTACTAGATAGACTATTTCTGATGGCAATTAGGCAAGTACTCGATCTTAACAAAGTATTTGCATTTGTTACAAAATTATCCAATATAACATGCAGCATAAGGTCTAATCTATTAATAAGCACCACAGCCAGGCATATCTCTTTGACGGAGAAGTGGAACGCACAGAGATTTAACATTTCTGTGAGTGTCAGCAAGAGTCCATTAGCTATTTTTTGAGTGAATTGGTTTTCTTTCCCAATGGTAACTTGAGATATCCTTGTGAGAAGATTCTGGCCCAAAAGCTCTTCTCCAGCTAGGAACAAATAGTCAAGCTCTATATAAGAGTAGAGTGGCCACATACAGCACTGAATCGGGAACAAGTGACCAAAAAGGGATGTAATCTTGGACTTTGTACACTTAGAACACCATGATATATTCATCTTGGATATGTGGATTGAGTGTGCGACTGGCCCTGTTACTCATATTCATCTATTGCAAGTTGTGCACAAATGTAAATCTTATGATGTTGATTTTAAATATGATTTAATTCTCTTATCCTACAGCTCCTCATTTGAATGTTTTATACATAGGTAAAATTAGGCAAGCCTAATATTGACCAGATTATATATAATGACTGCCATAGAAAAGGAAGCAGCACTTAATGTTTGTACTGATAAAGTCTAGTGACCAGAACTGGTACTAGAATTGTAGTTCATGCACAGCCTTACATGTATACACACTGTAATTCCAAAAAAGTAATTCAGAGACTTGGGTGGCCAATACAAAGGAAATCAAGGTTATGATAGTTCTGACACAGCTCACATGATTTTATAGATTGAAAATCATGTTCCTTATATCTAGAAAAATGACAATAAAGACTGGAGAAACCGCTCAGCAATCAAGAACACGTGCTGTTCTTGTAGAAGACCTGGGTTTGGTTCCAGCATCCACATGGTGGCTTACGACCATATGTACTGCCAGATCAAGGGTATCCTATGCCCTCATCTGGTTTTACTAGGTACTTGACACATAAGATGCACATACATTCATGCAAGAAAAATACTCATAAACATGAAATAAAACTAAATCTTTGATTATAAAAAACTAAAAAAATAATCAAAAATGTATTTGAAAACCATTGTAAAGTTAGATTCCTTGATCTGCAAGTTTAGGGCAATGTTATAAAAAAAAGAGCCTTTGGGAATTGCAGAATTTCAGCATAATTAATGAGAGAGTTTTATGCAGAGCATCTTAAATAACTGTGCCTCTGGGAACCAGCTCTTACACACTGCTTTAGTCTTGGCACAAATTTTGTTTCTGCCTTTTATTTGCTGCTTTTTTGCTTAAAATAAGTAGAATGGTGAGCTGCTAAATCTAGACGTCAAACTATTAGCATACTCCATCTAGTAGCATGTTATACTTCTGTATTTCCTTTCCAAAATTAATCAAAGGCAAGCTTTACTCCAGAAAAGAGCACCTATTTGTAGATATATTATTAAAGACTCTCAAGAACAAAGATAAGCATCAACCAAGACAGACCCATTAGTATCTGAGCTATGGATAACATGTAAGAAACTTCACACAATCAATAAGCACAAAGACTAGCATCTAAGAGAAAAAGTAAAGACAGCAAGTGAAAAATATACTTAAGGTATAAGTAATGTTCTCAGAGTATAAGAGGTTATGAACAAGAAAAAACACATACTTAAAACAGAACCAGGAATGATGGACAGAGGACTCAGCACTTAAGAGCACTTGTTGCTCTTTCAAAGTACAAGAGTTCTGTTTCCACTACCCACATCAGGTAGTTCACAATTGCCTGCAACTCCATCTCTGTGGAATCTGAAGCCCTCTTCTGGTGTGTGAAGTACCCACACTGGCACACACATTCACATGCACACACATACACATCCTTTATTAAAATAAAGTAAAAACTTTTGTAAACCTACAGGAATGGGGACAGTAAGATGGTTCAGCATTACGAGCATGTATCATTGCTGTGGAGAACTAGAGCTGAGTTCCCAAGACCCACATTGAGCACCCACATTGGATGACTGGAACTCCAGCTCTAAAGGGATCCAGCACTCTCTTCTGGCCTACATGGATATATATATGTGTGTGTGTGTGTGTGTGTGTGTACATACCCTCACACAGACATACACACAAATAGAAATAGATATTTTGAGAAAAGCTGAACCAGCCAGGTGCAGTGGTGCATGAGACAGGGGTGGGTAGATCTCTGTGAGTTCAAGCAAAGTCTACATAGCCAGTTCCAAGCTGGTCAGTGCTATATAATGATTGTCTTAATAAAAACTCGAACCAACTTTAACTTTTAAGAAATATATAAATAAAAGGAAACATATATGTATATGTTACATAGCATAAGAGAAAAAAATGTGGGCTATATTATCAAGTGAAACAAAGCAATGTAGAAGGAAAAAGAAATAAGGATATTATGAAATCCATAACACAAATTACTTTAGCTTTATAATTTCAATATCATGTGATGGGAAACCCAAAATGAAAGAACAGAAGAGGAAATTATAAAAGATGTTAGCCTTTGGACGTAAAGGAGACAACTAAGTGCTTACTAAAGTAAAAGAAGACTCGTACAGAGACCAAGAGATTGCCTACTCCCTTGGTGTTAAGAAGCATGTTTGCTGTGTTCCTTGACTCCAAAAGCTTAAAGGCTCAGAGGTTTGCCCTGTGACCTCGCCCCAGTGTCAAGTGAGAGAGAAGGAACAAAAAAAGTCCCAGTTCTCCCCAGTCTTTTTTTTTAACTCTTTTTATTTATTTATTTATTTATTGAGGATTTCTGCCTCCTCCCCGCCACCGCCTCCCATTTCCCTCCCCCTCCCCCG
>NW_004949190.1:1163528-1175663 GCF_000317375.1 Microtus ochrogaster
TTCAATTCCCAGCAACCACATGGTGGCTCACAACTATCTGTAATGAGGTCTGGTACCCTCTTCAGGCCAGCACACAGACAGAATATTGTATGCATAATAAATAAATAAATATTAAAAACAAAAAAAAAGAAGACTCGTATAACACGCGTGCCAGGGGACACAACAGACTCCATGATGGAAGCATATTTTGGTTCTGGGTGACCAGGATGAAAAAGCAGTTCCTTGTAACAAATTGGTGCTCATGTGGCCAACTAAATCCATATAAAACCTGAGAGGGCTTGAAAAGAAATTCTAGTAAAAAAAAATACAGAATTTAACACAGCTTCTTGCTGTTTGCTGGTGGCGTGCTACAGCTCCTTTAAGAGAGATTTTCCTTATTCAACCATAGCAGGAAAAAAGCCTCAGCCAGTTTAAAATGCAGGCTTTTTGGGATGTGCTGGCAACACAACCTCTGGGTCTTTCAGGAGATTATGGAGTTCATTTAAATATGTAATGTATAATTTAAAATATAGGTTAATAGATAGCCATCTATAATAGTCAAAATTGTAGTCATGTTAAATTTTCTAGATATATTTTAGTTAGATAGGTATTCTTCAAATCTTTAAGACACCTTCAGAATATGGCATTTTAAATGTTTAAGAACTTAGGACTTTTCATGACAGTGAGACTCATCTGCTCCTGGCAGCACCAATCTACTTCAAGAAGAAGATGGGCATTGAAGAGGCTCCTTATGGAGTTTGCTAGCCATTTGGGCAAGAAACTACTCCTGCCTGGACTGCTGACCTGGACATGCAGGACCCACAGAGAAAGGACTGATGAACTTGCCTAAAGGCATTCCTGCTTCATGAAAGAGTCTGTGAGACATTCTGCAGGATACAGAATAAAATTACTGACAGACTGCGAATATAGGTGGAACTGCTGTTGAAATTTCCTGCTTCGTAAAAAAGTCTGCTGGATCCTATGGGCCTGTAGGCTGAAGATGGGTGCCCCAACAGTACAGAAGAACTTTGGGTGACTGTAGAGGCAGCGAGATGTCTCTGTCAATTCTGCTTACAATGTACTTCCTGTTTACGTAGGTAATATTATATCCTTCTGGAGTCTTTGATAGAGTTGAAGAATTTATAGTTATAGTTACATATTTCCTTAGTTATGATAAAAGACTAAGTAGATAAAATATTGTAACTGCAATTCTTGCTTAATACCTGTTTTGTTATATATAATTTTGCTATGTAAAGTTAAAACCTTCCTTTTTGTTTAAACAGAAATGGGGAAATAGTATGGGAGGTCCTTCTGTCTGTGTGTTGCTTATCTTGGTTAATTAATAAAGAAACTGCCTTGGCCTTATCCATAGGACAGAACTTAGGTAGACGATGAAGATAGAACTGAATGCTGGAAGGAAGAAGGGCAGAGTCAGGGAGAAACGATGGAGCCGCTGCCAGAGGTGGATGCTGGAACTTTAGCCAGTAAGCCACTGCTACATAGCAATGCACAGATTAATGGAGATGGATTAAACTAAGATTTAGGAGTTAGCCAATAAGATGCTAGAGCTAATGGGACAAGCAGTGATTTAAATATTACAGTTTCTGTGTGATTATTTAGGTTCTGGTTGGCCAAGACAAAGAAGCGGTTCCTTGCAACAGAAGCACCATTCAGGCTGTAAAACTCAGCGTTTAGACAGCACTACCTGCCAAAACAAAAGCAAAGGCCTACTTTATCAAAGTCCATAGTTCTGGAAAAGTCTCTAAAAAGTACTAACCTTCCTTTTTGACTTCTGTAGTTACATTTCTAACTGTTCTTGTTAAATGAAGTATGTCAACCCAGAATATGGGTTTTGTGCTTAAAAGCTCACACAGAGAAAGGCCATTGGTACAAGGGGATACTAAACACCCAGTGTAGTTACTGTCTGAGTAATAAAGACTTTTTATTGACTTAAATCCATGTCCAAGCAGTCTTCTCTGGTGTCTACCTCACAACAATAAAATAAAAGTAAAAAGAAAATCAACAAACAATAAAATTAAGTTTTTAGGTAAGTTCAGATAATTATAGATGCACAATATAAAAAATTTATATTTACAAGAGAATAAACTTTTAGGAGATCTAAATATGGCTGACAACAGGAAGAACATTATAAATATTGTATGATTATTGTCTAATAAAAAAGATTAAATTTTTTGTTTTATTATACATGTATATATAAATAATTATATATATTAAAAATCAGTCAGAGGCATAGAAAGAATATATTCACAATGGAAACAAAACATGATCAATCTAGACAAGAGAAAGAAAAGAAAAAATGAAATAAAAATAGGAATAAGAATACATTTAATAGGCAGTACTAGCAGCATATACAAAGCCCTAGTTTCTCTTCTCAGGATCACCCACACAAAAGATAGCAGCACTAAGTATAAATATAGCTATAACTGCAATAATTGTCAATAGGTTGATCATCCTGTTAAGACAATGCTCTGAGAATGGAATTTTAATAAAAGTTTTATTGTGAAATTTTTTGCACATTTCAAAAACTTCAAGACATCATTAAGTAGCTCTAGTATATATCATTTAACTAGAGTGTCCAAGTGATAATTTAAATGCTTTCACTTTTTCTCTTAACTTTTCCTGAAATTTTTAATGTAAAATGAATCTAGACCACTTTAGGTACTAGAAAATAAATAAATACTTCTAGTATCACGAGCATGACACATTGAAGACAGAATTTTATTCGTCAGGTACTGGAGATGTAGCTCACTTGGTAGAGCTCTAGCCTAGCATAGATAATGCCCTAGGATTGATCACCACCCATGCATAACTGGGCATGATGGAGAATATCAGTAAGTCTAACAATGAGATTTGGAAGATAAGGGAACAGAAATTCAAGGTCATTCTCAGCTACCTGGAGAATTTAAAGCCATCTTTGGATACCTGAGATCTTGTCTCAAAAAGAAAAAGATAAGACTGGACACTGTGGCACATGCCTTTAACCCGAGCACTAGGAAAGCAGAGGTAAGAGTACATGATAAGTTCTGTCAACATAGTGAGTTCTAGGCCAGCTAGGGCTACACAGTGAGACCCTGTCTCAAAATATACAAAAGTATTAATCATATACAAGCAGTTTAACAAAATACCTGAGACATATTACCTATCAAGAGAAAAAAAACTTGACTGAAGGTTCTAGAACCAAGACTGATTGGATCCATTTCTTTGGGCATCTAATGACACAGCACAACATACTGTAGTGGAATTTTTTGTAAGTGGTTAACCTCATGAGCTAGGAAATAAAGAAAAATATGAAGAAGAGACTAGGATCTTACAATCCCCTTGGAGAGCTCATCCAAAGACCTCTTACTGGGCTCCTCTTTCCCAATAGTGCCATTCTGGAGAAAAAGCCTCTAGCACATAGGCCAGCCTGAGATATATAGTGAACTCTGTATGAACCTTCCCCCCACTATAATCTAAAACAGATATTAAAAGTTTAATTGGAGAGATCCCCAGACACCAAGTGAAGCTATAGGGGTGTAGAATGTGGTAGTTAGTTCCAGGCCACTCAGACCCGAAATAATCACTCAGAAACTGTATTAATTAAATCACTGCTTGACCCATTAGCTCTAGCTTCTTATTGGCTAATTCTTACATATTAATTTAACCCATTTTTATTAATCTGTATATCAACACGAAGTTGTGGCCTACCGTCAAAGTTTCAGCACATTTAGCTCCAGCAGCGGCTCCATGGCATCTCCCTGACTCTACCATTCTTTCTCCCAGCATTCAACCTAGTTTTCTCTGCCTACCTAAGTTCTGCCTTGCTATAGGTCCAAAGCAGTTTCTTTATTCATTAATGGCAATCACAGCAAACAGAGGGGACTCCCATATCAGTAGAGTGGCAGGGTTGAGTAAGAACCTAAAGGTTGGGTCAAGCAGCAAAGGCATCTAAGATGGAGGCATATAAAGTGAAGGTGCAGGAATACATGACTGTAGAGTAAAGGTATAGAACATGCTCCAGACAGAAGAACATATGGCCGCATCAGCAATAGGGACCAAGCTAAACTGAAGCCTCTGAAACATGTATAGGATTTCTGTCAGTACACTGACACACACTGAGTGATCACATGATAATTGGGAGGTTTATCTTCACAATATTACTGTTATGCCCAAATCTGCGAGGTCCCCACACAAGCCAACAAGGAAACCAAGTGCCGTATACAAAAGCAAAGAGCCTTTATTTTAATCAAGTTTGAAAACTCGGTCTCTCCATGTCCAACAAATTGGAATAACCAGAGAGCCACAAGCTCAGTTAGAATTGGGTTTTTATAGTAGTAAAGGTGAAGGTGAGGGGTCTCTGAAGTTCAGGACCCCTAACTGGCTGACATTTATCTAGGGGTGTCCTGGTGAGTGTGCGCTGGCAGGTGATCCTATCTTCCATATTTGGAATGTTAGGCATTTCCTTTTAATGGTCTGGTTCAGTCCTGCAAACAGGTATTGCCTCAGGGTAAGCTACTGAGACTCAGGCCTCTTATTAAATTTATCAAGGGCCAAGTTCTACTCTGGTAGGTGATAATGGTTGGAAATAAAGAACTTCCTTTGGGTTACCTGTTCATACTTAGCTTATCATGGCTGCCCCCCACAATTACATGTTCTTTTTATGGGGTTTGTTCAGTATGTTCTCAAGCATGGTTTTTCTGATATGTTTTTTTCCCAAAGCTTATGTGCGAGTTTATAAACGGTGTGGAGGTGGGGAGAGAAAGAGAAATACAGAGATAGAGGAAAAGGAAGAAGAGGCAAGGACCAGTCTGTCTCTTCAGAAGAGCAGTGTGAAAAAGAGCTCTGATAAGGTTTTAATATACCTGTATATTCATCTCTCTAATTTATTTAACACTTAATAGAGGGATGCCCTTTTTACTTTGAACAATAAGTTAGTTATGAATCTCTGCCTAATAGGTGGTACAGGACTGCTGGTATTAGCCATGTACACAGGGATATGCAGTTAACCTGCTTCTGTGTCTGCACTCAAAAGGGATCCATGTGCTAATTGTAAAATGGAGTCCCCCAGGCCAAGGCACAGCCTAAAATTTACTCATTTACACAACATTGAGCAACTTAAAGGAAGACGCAGTCTGATCTCTACAGCCTTGTGTGAGTGTGTGACTTGTCAAAATTTGCAGAACCCAAGTTAACTAAGCAGCCTTCTAGCTTTGTATTGTCTCAATCCAGCCATTAATACAGGTTGTGAATGGGGTAACAGTCATTATCGCTAGCTAGTAGTGAGACTACTTCAATCATTGCAAACCACAACGTCATCATTTAAAAATTATTATTCAAAAAACAAGTATATAGAATGATATTCTGAAATCTTAAAGTGTTGAAAACTCTCACAGGAAATAAGGATTCTTGAAACAATGTTCAAATTGTAATTATTAGTTTTAACTAATATAACTAGATTGTGTCAGCGAATCAGAATGTAAGTGTATGAATGTTTTCCTAAGAAAAGAAAGGACATTCATTCTATGAATATATTTATCACTTGGAAACATTGGACTCACTTTTGAAACTGTCATCTAAGCTAATTTATGAGTCATACAAGAAAAATTCAATAGAAAATTTATGGTAATACATCATACACAACTGATGGGAAAATTTTTAATCAGTCTGAGCTAGTACTTATTGTTATAAAAGCTACAGATATTGGAACTGATTCAAATGAGAATGATTAAAGTGCACAATTAATTCTGAGTGAATTAGCAAACACCTAGACTGGGTCAGTGATAAATTGCATTACAGGAAGCTGGCAGAGAACATAGCTGAGTAATGCGCTTAAGTAATACTTTAGGCTGTGGTGGTTGCTGGAAAGGGCAAGCAAGCTATCAAAATCTACAAGTGGTCCTTTTATGAGATTGGAAATACTGAAAGTGACCTGTCAGTCAAGTTGGCCATGTGTCATGCCACTGTTTTGTTCAGCTTTCACAGACCACATCATGCCAGAAATCAGAGGACACTGAGTAGAATTATATACTTAATCAGCCTCACAATATGATGCTACTATTCTTACCGAGATATGCACATGGTTCAAAACATTTTGGTCTCTAGAAGAACAACCTTTCTTTCCTATGTGGGTGAGGAATATGTTGCAATTAGACAGACGGTCAGACAAATATTAAGACCCCACATGATTTGCTCTGATTTACTTTCAAAGTCACCATAAAGCCAGTGGCTTCCATGTCCTTTGTGTTACGATCTCAAAGAATAGATGTCATGGACAACAGGAAGGGTAAGGATTTAGAAAGGTGTTTGCTAGTAGACCATAGGGGAGAGCTTAAGAGAAAGAAATGAAGCAGAGCTCCTGTGGAACAAAAACAGGTCCCAGAGATGTGATACCATCAAGGCTTCCTATTTATGGGTTAAGGCTCTTTTTCTATTCTGGCCTGTTGGAGAAGTGAGCTGATCAATCGAGTCATCCCACCCACCACGTGTCCAAGCACCCCAGTTTCAATCACATCCTCACATACCAGGTTGTGGTGCTCGTTAGCATGAGGAGAAGAGAGAGAATAATAAATCAGACTAGGAACCAAAGCTCCCAAATGTATCTGGTATTTCTACAAAAATCAACATTTCTGGCTTGTGGCTAAAGATGAGCATCAAGGTTCCTATCCCTAATCTATTTCCTATTCCCATCATTAAAACATTGCCTTCTCAGACTTATGTATGGCTTATTGACAGTGATTCAATCCTTGTCTATGCTCATTGGTGTTTTTTGAGACAGACTGCACAAAGACAGATATTCCAACAACAGAAAAAAAAAACAATAAAGTCCACTGGGTCAGCTATAGGTGTACTCCTGGTTCTCTATGTCTGTTAAGCATCCACAACATTGTTTGTACCCTTATCAAAGCCATGATTTGAGTTAATCCCAAACCAACTACTTTAGTTTTTCTGTGTTTTTCCCCCTTCTTCCCTTATCACATTTTTTTCGACACAAGGTCTTTGTATTTGGCCCTGGAGAGTCAAAAACTCATGTGTAGATCAGGTTGGTCTTGAACTTGAAACAGTCTTCTTTCCTCTGCTTCCCCAAAAGTTACTGAAAATTTTAGGAGGCCCTCCATGGAAACTGGGAAAATCACATTTCCTTTGTGGGTTCTTAGACTCGTTAATAAAATAATTAAAGAGTGGACTCAAACAGAAACTTGAGGACAATTTTATTGGAGGTTTAAAAATAACAGGATAAACAAGCTGTACATCTGAGAATCTGTCACAGGAAGAGAGAAGAAAACAGCCATGCTATTTGAGTTAAACAGACATTGAGGTCCACCACGTGGTAGGAGGTAGCCACGTAATGAGGATGGGGGTTTTCTAAAATAAATAAATAAATAATAAATAAATAAATAAATAAATAAATAAATAAATAAATAAGGAATTCCAAAGTACCAGCCAAAGCTTACTTAGGTTCTAGCCAGCAGCTGAAAAGAAGACACAGAAAAGGAAACATCATACCCGAGGACTGACAAAGGTCGGTTGACCAAAACAACTGCATGAATCTCAAAGGAGCTTGTAAAGACTGTGAAATGTGGGATGGAATTCTGGAAAGGAAAAGTATAGTATCTCATTAAACAGATAACTGTTCTGCCTAGCTCTCTAGCATAGATTAAAGTGAACCCCTGTTCCTGGGAGTGGTCTCTCCTTCCTGTGGGATGGTTTCCTAACCTGGTCATTGACCCTGTTCAAATGCAATGTTAGGTCTCCAGAGGCAAGAGACGCTATTATCTTGACCAGAAGAAGCTTTTCTCTAATGGGACATTATGGCTACTCTAACTCTAATACAAAAATGACTACATACTCAGCTTCAACACACTTTTTTAAAAGTAACTCTTGTATTTAATATAAATATTGTTATTATTTAAAGGAATAAGAGAAGTTTGTTCTGGAGCTATTTTGGGTGACCATGGCCTAGGAACACAGATTCAGATTACCCCAAATTCCATGTTCCAACCTGGAAGCAGTTTCATGGGGTTTGTATAGTTTTGCAGAAACAAAGAGAATCATATATATCAAGGCAAAGCAACATTAAATACATTGATAGATACATCAGAAAGACAGGACATCAAGACTGGGACAAGATTTTTTACAGGCACAAGATATTATGTGATGACACTCTTAGCTCTTGGATTGGTTGAAGCTAGCGGTCTGTTAAATGAATAGCTCCTAAAAGCTTTGTATTTATTATTATGGTGTTAGTTCAGAGTGGGACAAGGAACAGCTCTTCTAGAAGGCTAAAAGTAGCCCACAATAATGTAACTAGCCTCTGACTTACAAAATTCCAATCTTCACAGAACTGAGATTGCAGTCAGTCCAGAAGGCTCTGCAGACACAAATTCCAATCTTCACAGAACTGAGATTGCAGTCAGTCCAGAAGGCTCTGCAGACACAAATTCCAATCTCTTCGCAGAACTGAGATTGCAATCAGTCCAGAAGGCTCTGCAGACACAGACTCCTAGCAGGAGTTTTTTGTTCACAACCAGATGCAGCTTCTTTTCAGGAATTTTCATCCATAGTTCCTCCTATTGGCCAAACATCACATTTATTGCATGTCAGGGGGGAGGCATGTATTGAAAATTCAAAGGTCTCTCATAGCCAGGAGGCTTATCGCTAGGATCTGATGTAGATGAGTCTTGAGTAGTGACTAGGACCAGTCTTCAAGAGGGTAGAACAGCTGGTATAGGCCATTAAGAAAACGTCTCTTGGACCATATACAACATATTAGCCATTATGATCCAGATCTGAATTATTATTTTAATGTAAATATTACTAAAATATATCAGACGTTTTATCTGTGGAGAAATACTCCAAAACTTCCTTGAACTGTGCAGTAACTTGTGTTTCTTTGTTTACCTAATACGTTGGTATCTGGATTAATAATTAAGAAGAGCATATGCTGTATCCTACAAGTTCAAAGCCCCAACTACTGTTATTTTTTTTTCAATTTCAGCCTCAGTGTTATCAAGCACTTAAGTTAGAGACTTCCTGACTAGTTTTCCTGTATCTTAATATATATATGAAGTCCAGAATGGTGATGGAGAGAAAGGTGTCCTGATTTGTCAAGAAGTCAGGCCATACCTAAGCTGGGAAGGGACAGTACTGGAGGGAAAAGTATCCTGACTCATGGGGAAGGCAGGAGATACCTGAAGTTGTGATGCAATGGGGGATGGTCTCCCAGCAGGATGAAGCAATCCTGCTCCTCTCCAAGAGAGGGCCTTTACACTTGAGCTCTGCTCTGTTCCCCTAAGGGAACATCCTAGCAGAGCTATCTATTTCTTCTTCTGTTCTGCTCAGCTCTGGTTCAAGATGTTACCTTTGCTAAAGGGAAAACCCCTGCAGAAATGTAGCAATCTCCTCTAGCTCCGGTCACTTTTTCTGTTCTGCTCTCAAGGGAGCTTTCCAGCAGATTTAACTATTTCTTCTGGGTTTTTTTTTCCCAACTCAGCCCCCCTAAGGGAACGTGTCAGCAAAGGTTCTTCCATTCCACACCAGCAAAAGAAGATCTTCAACCAAAACTCTTTTAAGAAAGAGATTTATTTTGGAAGGAGGAGTCTAGGAGAGTGGCTGCTTCTGGGTGGAAAGGGACAGCCAGCAACTGAACAGCCAGAGGGTCTTATATAGGGCTCTAAGATTTTCTGCTCCGAACTGGTTAGTTTTCCTGCCCAGGGACAGGCTGGTTTAGTTGTTCAGGGACAGAGTTGACTATGGTTTCAGGGTCAAATAATGTTTCTTTGACTGTCATTTTTTAGCCTTTTGGCTCTAGTTTTGGAGCCAGGGCATATTTCTTTCACTGGGTGTGATTCCAGGACCCAAATGTGTTGCTTTGTGTCTGATTTCAGAGTCAGTTGTGTTTCTTAGGTTCTGGGTTCAGGGCTAAAGTGTTTCTTTTATCAGCTCAGGTTTCAGTGGGTTTCTTTGGCTGGCCCTTTTACCGTACAGTTTTCCTGTATCTTAAAAAGAATGAAGTCAAGAATGGTGATTGATACACATAAACTTTGCATATGAAAGGGAAAAGCAGAGGATAGCTGCAAACAGAAAGCCAAGGTGATCTGGGTAGCAAGGGTCCCAGGCCAGTCAGGACTACTTAACTAGACTGTATTAAAGATTCATTAATTAATTTTAATCAAGGTATTTGTTTTATTGCTATTGAGTTGTAAGATTTCTTTGTATGTTCCGAATAATAATCCCTTGTCTTAAGGTATAAAGTATAAAGTTTATAGGGCATATAAATTTATTTTTCACATGACAAGAGGTTTCCATGTCTGAGATTAAGGTGCTGGAATTTGGTGAGGAATTGTTTACTGAGCTCTCACATGGCGCATGTAAAAAGACGAGATTAAACAAACTGATTCTTCCCTCCCTTTTTAATACCTTTATTTACTTAGTAGGCTAATGTGGGGCAGTACAAACCTGTGTTTGGGTATGTGCATGCCATGTCAGGAGTTAAACTTCTCCTGCCATGTGAGTTCCAGGGATCAAATTCAGGCGGTCATGTTTACTGGCCCTTACCCCCCAAGTTATCTCACCAGATCCTAATATGATGATAATATGCCCATGTGCTCTTTGGTCCCAATTTACTTACATAAAATTACAGGATAACACGCTTTTATTTTTAGGACTAAGTTTTTCAATAGTCTGTGTCTTGTGGGTAGTGTTGGACAGATGGTATCTTTTGTGTTTTACCGTATCCACCAAGGTGCAGAGTCATCCTGTCTGTGTTTGCACTGAAAATGTAGTCAAACACTCCTTGTGAATGGGATCTGTCAAAGAAATATTTTCAAAGACTGAAAAACAATTGTCTTACACAACATGGAGTAACATAGAACAGGGCATTGTCTGATCTCAGGGATAAGATATCTTTTCAGTCCACTGTTTCTTTGCTATACAAACACTGTTTTGAAGTTTGAGACAGTCATATTTGTCTATATTTTCATTCTTTTGCCAGTGCTTTTGGTGTTATATACAAGAAATAAGTGCCCAGATAATGACATGCTATTTTCTCTTAATGTTTTCTTCTAGGACCTTTATAGTTTGGGATGCTATGTTCAAGCGTTTAAACTGCTTGAATTACTTTTTACACATGATGTTGAGGTAGGATTAAAGACAGTGGAAATTGTCACCGAGGAGTCTGGTCAAAGCCATTAATGAAACAAGAATTCCAATACAACAAATAACTGCTTAAGGACATTCTCTATTTCCATCTGGAGATGGGTTAAATTTAGATGTAGGAGTTAGCCAATAAGAAGCTAGAGCTAATTGGCCAAGCAGTGATTTAAATAATATGATTTCTGTGTGATTATTTTAGTTCTGGGCAGCCAGGATGAACAACTGGCTCCTTGCAACAAAGGCTTTCTCCCTTTCCATCTGTAAACCTATAATTTTCAATAACATTAGCAGAAACCTCATTTATAGAGAAAGGACATGTGCCAAATTGCTTTTAGGATCCTAGTGAGTTCTGATTTTACCTTCCTTGGTTATAATTATATCCAGGGCATCTCCATGGCTACCTGATAATCTCACTTACCAAAAAAAAAGAGAAGGGGAAAGGTTTCTCTTTTAATATGGATATAATATTTTATTAAATATTTGAATTTTTCTTGCACTGTATCTTGATCACATTCACCCATGACTCCTCTTTCCAACTTCTCCCAGATCCAGCCCTTCCTTTCTACCTCTCCCAACTTCTTGTCCTCCTTTTTCTTAGATGAAACTACCTCATAGTAGATGTCCTGTTCCTCTCACTCTCAAAATGTTTCTGCCTGCCCTTCTGTCTTAATTATAGGAATTATTATATATTGATTAGGAACAGGCAGCCCATGATCAACTGATGTCTGCATTTTAACCTGGTGTAACTTTCTGTAATGATTTCCCTCTACTGCAAAAAATAATGCTTCTTTAATGAGGGATGAGAGTTACACTTACCTGTGAGGATAAATGTTTACAATGCAGTTAGAAATAGGGAGAGTTTTACATATGAATTCCTTCAAAATTCTTTTAAGTCTTCATTTGTCACTATTGAACTTGCTGTGCGAAAGTACAGAAAGGGACACCCTGTACTGAGAGCACTGTGAAATGTGTGTGTGTGTGTGTGTGTGTGTGTGTGTGTGTGTG
>NW_004949190.1:1176033-1179128 GCF_000317375.1 Microtus ochrogaster
TCAGCTTCTTTCTCCCAGCCTTCTGTTCTGTTTACTCCACCCACCTAAGGGTTGGCCTATCAAGGGGCCTAGGCAGTTTCTTTATTCCTTAACCAATGAAATCAACAGATTGATATATGACACTCCCACATCATAGCATACTACATCAGAAAAGTGGAAGTAGTAAGTTCTTCTCTAGGTGCTATGGCCTCACCAACCATAATAGCTAGCTATGTTTACAGTACCAGACAGGAATTCCTTCTTATTGAGTGGGACTTAACTTCATTTAGGTTGCCATTGCACTAATCTAGTGCACTAAAATGCCACTATTGCACCTTTAGGAATATCTTGTTATGCTGGTGATGGCTGTGGTTGTAGGTGTTACAGCTAGATAGGACTATTGATTGCTTTCTCTTTCAGTAGCTTGCATGTCTCCTTCCTATACTCAATGACTTAGTGAGATATAAACTGAGAGCCACCAAAGAGGTATCTATGACTATGCTAAAATAGTTCATTGTATCTCTGCCTTGAAGACCCATATCTAAATTTGGCTGTATTCTGTTTACCCTGACTCTCTGTTCTTGAGAGCCTTTATTAACATTAATAAAGTCATCAACTGCTTCAAACTGATTATACCTGAAACTTTTTCTGCTTCAAAGTCAGCAATCTCAGTTGGGCCTGAGTCAAGGTCTCTAAAAGATTAGAAAAACTCCTCAGACAGCTGAGGGTGACACCATTGAGCTGTGTCTTTGTCCTCTAACAACTAGCAATGTAATCAATAATACAACCTTACTCTTATAAAAAGGCATTTTATCTTATTTTATTTAGAATATATAGTGTGTGTGCACATGTTTGCTTGGAGGCCAGAAGAGGATGGTGTACCCCTTGAAGCTGAAGACACAACAAGTATTTGAGGGACACTGAATTTGCTACATGGATGTTGGGATCCAAACTGATCCTCATGACTGAGCACCAAGTTCTCTTAAAAACTGAGCCATCTCTCTAGCCCACCAACACTATGTTTTAAAAAGCTTATATCACTTCCCTGATGTTTAGGCTTTATGAACATTTTGAAGATCATTTGACTGCTATTCTTGAACATTTTCTGTTGCTGCAACAAAATATCCAAATAAAAATACATGTGTTTGTGTCACAGTTTAAGGACTGAGGGTCCAAGATGAGGAAGTCTCCCTCTTCAGCCTCCATGGAGAACTTGTTGGTAGATGACATTGAGAGAGACACTCAGAAGCTGCCTTTGCTAAGGAGCAGGCTCTCCCCCTCCCACCTTGCGTCACTTCCTTCTGCTTTCAGAGTAACACTTTCTTTTCACTTGCAAAATTAGGTTGTTTCACTGGGTTGCCAGAATCTGGAACATAAAGCAGACTTTCGGAGAAAAGATATAAAAGGCTCACTTTGCACCTGTTAAAAGAATGGAGTTATGAACAAAGGTTACCACAAAGCTGGGAGTAGAGAGAAATTCCTCATCTCAGTAACTCAATTATTTTTTAAACTTATTCCATGTGCACGTGCTTGCGCACACGCACACATGTGTGTATGTGTCTCTCTGTGTATGTATGTGTGCACACATGCATGCTTGCACATGCACAGACACAACTATGCAATACACATGTATGCACGCATGTGAGTGCAGTACCCTGAGATGTCAGAAGAGGGCATCAGATCCCCTTGAGCTGGAGATGCAGATGGTCAAGAGCTACCTGACATAAATAGGGTCTTGGGGATGGAGTTTGAATCCTCTTCAAGAACAGTAGACACTATTAATTGGTAAGCCTACCTAAAGCATAGTACTCTACTCCCAGGACCAATTCATTAGTCTATGTCACAATTTAATTTACTTATGTTTTGGTCTTTGACTCACAAGTTTCTAAAATTTTAATTGTAAGACAAGCACATAGTAGAGAGAAATTTTAACTACTTCCCATCTCACATCTTTAAGCCAAACTGAAAATTAATTCATTTCCTTTTACATCTTTAAGCCAAACTAAAAAATGAATCCATTTCCTTTTTTACAATTACTGTCTCCTAATTCCTTATAAATATAGGGGCCTGTCGTGTGTGTGCTGTACACATTCGTAATCCTGGCACTTGAAAGAATCCCAGCAGGAGGACCAGAAGTTCAAAGTCATCCTTGCTACTCAGAATTTGAGGCCAGCTTAAGTCACATGACATCCTGGCCCCACTTAAAAACAAACAAAACAACAACAACAGTAGCAGCAAAAGACAAGGGTTTGCAGGGGTTTTAAGGGCAAATACTGCTCTTGCAGAGGATCCAAAGTTCAGTTCCCAGCACCACATTGTGCAGCTCACAACCACCTTTAACTCCAGCTTCAAGGGATCTATAACCTTCTTCTGGGCTCCATAGGCACCACACATACACACACACACACAAACACACACACAAAGAAAAATAAATATAATTGTTTTTATTGTTGACATATACATTTTCCCCATTCCCCTCTCCCCCTGCCCTTCTATCGTCTTCCATGACTCCCAGGCTCCCAATTTACTCAGGAGATCCTGCCTTTTTCTCCTTCCTATGTAGATCCATGTATGTCTCTTTTAGGGTCCTCTTTGTTGTCTAGTTTGTCTGGGATTCCAAACTATAGGCTAGTTTTTCTTTGTTTTATGTCTAGAAGCCACTTATGCATGAGTACATATTATGTCTGTCTATCTGGGTCTGGGTTACCTCACTCATGATTTTAAGAAAGGAAATATTAAAAATAAAAAGAAGAAAGAGAAGTGAAGGAAGAAGGGAAGGAAGGAAGGAAGGAAGGAAGGAAGGAAGGAAGGAAAGAAGGAACAAAAAAACTATTAAAAATCAGGGAGGTGGGGGACATACAGAGAAAATACAATGTGGGTTGAATGAATTTAAATGCTAGGAAATAGCATAACTTGAGCAGAATCACACGTATAAGAGATCACATGGTATGAGGGATGCTAACAAAATTCAAGGATCAGAAACACAATACTTCCAACTTTGTTATTTTTTCTTTTGGAGGGAGAAGGGGCTTTTGATACATAATCAAAATGTGTCGGTGCTCCGGGTTCTAGCCTCTCCGCCACCCTCTGCGTCGCCTCGGCCGCTGCCCTCCCTC
>NW_004949190.1:1181418-1192402 GCF_000317375.1 Microtus ochrogaster
TCTTTGAGAAGCGAGTGGGCGAGTATCAGAGGATGGGGGTGATGTCAAATTCAGCAGAGAATTCTTTCACCTTGGATGCTGACTTCTGAGTAAACTGCCTGCTCTTTGCTGATTATTGTTCTCCCCTTGTCATAAAAAAATCAGCAAAAGCAATCAATTGGCTACACCATGAATTTGTTAACCGGTATCTAAGAACTGGGTAGCTACCTCAGTTGGTCCCTTTTTGCTAGTTGTGTCACTAGAGGAAGGATGTTAAAGGTACTCGGATTCTTAGGGGAGATTCTGCCCTTGGCTTCTGGGAGTAGTGTGTGATAGCCTTTGGCCCCAAGCACCAACAGACCCAGGCTCTATGAGAGGCGACCCTCCAGCAAGCAGGATTCAGCATTTGTTGCCATAAGACTTTTTAAAAGATGTGAGCCTCATTCACTGCTTCCCGTGGACTCTAGCGTTTAATTAAGTTTGTAAATAAAACTAGCACTTTGCACACAAATATAGTACTGTAAAGGGGGAAAGCCTGCTTTATTTGGTTTCTACACCAAGCACTAAGTAGTGTTTTGTAAGAAGAGCGTTGCCAAGCTTAATTCTTCAGTGAATTGAGATGCTTCATCATCGTTGAAGTCAGTCCTGTGCAATTTAGGCATTAGCCTGCTGGTGCTAATCGTGTACAGGGTGTGTGTGAGACCCCATACATCAGAGTATCTCTGCTTCACACAACCTCCAACTTTGAGTCACTAGAGACTTCGGCATGATTTGGAACACTTGCTGGCTGACCCAGGCCCAGTCGTCGTTTTTGTGAAAAGCAGTATTTTTTTTTCAAGGTATTCTTTGCCCCATTTCTAGTTAGTGCAGAGTCTTGAAAAGGCTTTGTAGATAGGATTTCCAGTGGTAGCCCACGCACCAGTCTTGGTTTTTGTCAGTGGTAAAGCCAAGGCTGAAGTCAGCTTTCCTAAAAGATGCAGATTTTTGGGTGTGTGAACAGGTACTATTGAAATTTGATCCACTTATTAACCCTGACTAGGCCTAGAACTTGCTGTGCAGACTAGGTCAGCCTCTTAAATTTACCTCTGTCTCCCAAACACTGGGATTAGGGTTTGTGCCACATTGCCTGGCTTTACCTGGTGAATTCCTACTGAATACCTGAAACCGTGCTGTGTGGGCTGTTAATGTGTGTTCAGTTCAGATTCCAGGCTGAAATGTGGACAGTAGATGCACCTAAACAGCCAGTGCGAATTAGTCTGTTCTGTGCATTGATCTGTTTTCGTGTTTAGGGAACAAAATCCAGAATTCACCCAGTGAGTTTGAGGCTAGTTAGGGGTACATACGTGAAGCTGTCTTAACCCAAAACAATGAAAGCAAGCATATTGGTTGCTGGAGTAATTCACATTGGCCTTCTTGCTAGCTGATGCTATTGTGTTTCAGCAGTTTGACCCCCGATTTTTTCTTTATTGTATATTTCCATATTTCTGTAATATGAGACCCTTTGTACCTTTTAAATTATTGTTACCAAAAATTAATAAACTGAAGTCTTGCGTGGCAAAAAAAAATGTGTCAAAAGCAGGAGCTTATGTAGTTCCTGCTGGCCTTGGATTGGCACTGTAGCAGATGGAGATCATGGATTCCAACTCCTTCTGTCTCCTCCACCCAAGTGCTACTATTGTTTCTTAATTTTCTTTTTAGATAATTCATTATTAATGTAGAGTAGCACAGCTAATTTTTTTTTGTTGGTTTTGCATTCTGTGATTTTTGAAATCATTTACCAGCTTTAAGTTTGGTGAAATTCTTCGGGCACATTTTAAGATTCATCTTTTTTTTTTAAATTAGTTCTTTGAGAGTTTCCTTCAACTTGTTTGATCTTATTTCCTCCCTCAGCTTTTCCCAGATCCATGTCCCTTCCCTACAGACACAACATTTCATATATAAGATCATGTTATCTGTGAGCAGATCAATTTCATCTCTTCCTTTCTATTTTGGATGTCTTCTGTTTCTCTTTCTTTCCTCATTCATCTAGACAAAATTCCTACTGCTGTGTCAATCAAAAGAGAATAGGCGGTGAAAGCTGGTATCTTTTTCTTGTTCCTGACCTTAGAGAAAAAGTTTTCTACGTCTTACCATTCATTATGATGTTAGCCATGGGCTTGTCATATGAGATCTTTAGTATTTTCTTATAGTCCTATTTTGTTGAGTGTTGAAAACTGAAAAGCTGCTGGACTTTAAAAAATGCTTCTAGATCAATTGACATGATTTCTTTTTGGTTTTCCAGACAAGGTTTCTCTGTGTAGCCTGGGCTATCCTGGAACTCACTCTGCAGAATACGCTGGCCTTGAACTCAGAGATCTGCCTGCCTATGCTTCCCAAGTGCTAGAAATAATAGTGTTCACAACCACTACACAACGGTGATGCATTATTTTTGTTCTTTGTCCTGTCAATATGAAATATTATATAGAGTTTTTCCATATTAAAATAACCTTGTGTCCTAAAGATGAATCCCAGTAGGTCATGATATAAATTGTTGATATAAATCACAGCTTTCACTTTTAAGGGTGTAAGAGACTTTATTCTGAGCCTAATATCCTAATATAAATTACTGTGACCTAAAAACATGGATTCAGATTACCCTGAAATAAGATATTCTTCTATGGAAGTGGTTATGTGAACTTTTTATAGTCAGAGAACAAAAAAAGGCGTAAATCAAGGTATTTTTTAAGTGCATGGATGGAAATACCTGGTAGGTGAGTTAGAGAAAAGTGGGGGAAAACTGATAGGTTTTAGATGCTATTTGATGACATTCGTAGGTTTGAGGGTTGGTGGGAGCCAGCTAACACATTCCCATAATTTCACCTAATAGATGAAAGAAAGCTACCTAGACACAGAGATGGGCAATGCATGGTCTCTAAGGTGATTAACAATAGCCAATGATAATCTTACCTATAGACTTGAAACATTCTAGTTTGCTAGATTCCTAATCTGTCAAACAGTCTTATAGAATTGTTCACTTGTGTGGCTTTATTATACAGGAGCTTCAGTTCACAACAATCTTTTTAACCTGCTGTTAAATTTGGTGTACTGTATTATGTTAAGAATTTTCTCATAAATATTCATAAAAGATATGGTTCTTCATTTTTCAGGTAGCATTTTAGTCTGATCTTTGTATCAAGATAATACTGGCTTGACAAAATGAGTCTGGAATTTTTGGCACTGTTACAACCAGCATTTTTAATTAAAGAAGAATATTATAAGTTATATAAAAGTACATTTCACACATAACAAATTATTTTGTGAAGCTTTCCTTTCTGTTCTAAAAAATAGATGTATACAGGTTGTGTGTGTGTGTGTGTGTGTTGAATAATAATCTGTAAAGCATTTTCAAACCATAAATTATGGTTTTAAAAGGAGAACTTTGTGCTGGAGATGAAGCTTTGTTGGTGAGTGTCTGCCCAGCATTCATGAAATCCCAAGCTGGATCCCAAGCACTCTGTATAACGAGTATAGAGGTGCACACCATGTAATTCTAGCAATTAGGAGATGGAGACTAGGAGATCAGAAGTTCAAGGTCATCCATGTTTATATAGGAAATTCAAGACCAGCCTGAACTACACCATACTCTGTCTCAATAAATGAACGTGTAAGTTTCACTGGTTTATCATTACCATAACTGAGCCATTTGTATTACCAAACCTTGTTCTAAAAGTAGGTACCTGATGCAATTCTGCAAAATTGCAGCATGAAGAGGTGTCTTATAACTGAATAAATTATCGATTTATGTTTCAAAATATCATAAATTTGGGCTAGAGAGATGACTCGGGAGTCAGGAGTACTTGTTGTTCTTCTAGAAGGCCTGGATTCAGTAGCCAGCCCTACATGGTAGCTCACAACTATCATTTAATCCAGTTCCTGGAGATCCAACGCCCCTTTCTGGTGTCTATGGGCACCGTACGTGCATGTGTTATACAGACAAGCATGCCAGCAAAATACTCATATGCATAAAATAAATACATCTAAAATAAGATTATAAAGTAAATCAACCTGCTTAGAAACCATAGATCTCCTGTATAAAGATTCCATTTTAAACCAAGTCTAAGTCAAAATAATCACCTGAGGACCTGTCATATTCAAGATAACAGAGTGTAATTATAAAGGGCCTAAAGCAGTCCTTCACTTAAAATCTATTTTTAATCTTTTAGGCAATCCAAATCGATTTGATGTTTAAGCACTGTATACGCAGTGTCTACAACAGTTCTTGTGAGTAGTAGATGATGAACAAGTATTTGTTGACTTACTTAAGTGAGTTTAATAGGGTTATTCAATACATAAGCTAAATAACAGCAGAAGTGATGTCAGAAAATAAATCATAATCAAATGCCACGTGAGCAGTATTAATAAAAGTGTAGTTTCCCAGGTCTTCTTCATTTTTATCATCTGTATTTGTACTTTTCTCTACCTTTTTTTCAGCATGTTCAGTAAAGAATGATTGACCTAATAATATGTATGCTTAGCAGATGAATAGAGTTTCTAAGCTGAATGGTACATAAAAGATTAAAATTTTGGTGTTCGCAGCCGTCGCCACGCCGCCGCCGCTCTCTAACGCCAGCGCCGCCCCTCGCTTGCCAAGCTCCAGCAGAAGGAGAAGGGGGGTAAGTAAGGAGGTGCCCATACCATGGCTCGTACAAAGCAGACTGCCCGTAAATCCACCGGTGGTAAAGCACCCAGGAAACAACTGGCTACAAAAGCCGCTCGCAAGAGTGCGCCCTCTACTGGAGGGGTTAAGAAACCTCATCGTTACAGGCCTGGTACTGTGGCACTCCGTGAAATCAGACGCTATCAGAAATCCACTGAACTTCTGATCCTCAAAATGCCCTTCCAGCGTCTGGTGCGAGAAATTGCTCAGGACTTCAAAACAGATCTGCGCTTCCAGAGTGCAGCTATTGGTGCTTTGCAGGAGGCAAGTGAGGCCTATCTGGTTGGCCTTTTTGAAGACACCAACCTGTGTGCTATCCATGCCAAACGTATAACAATTATGCCAAAAGACATCCAGCTAGCACGCCGCATACGCGGAGAACGTGCTTAAGAGTCCACTATGAGGGGGGAAACATTTCATTCTCAAAAAAAAATTTTTTCCTCTTCTTCCTGTTATCAGTAGTTCTGAATGTTAGATATTTTTTCCATGGGGTCAAAAGGTACCTAAGTATATGATTGCGAGTGGAAAAATAGGGGACAGAAATCAGGTATTGGCAGTTTTTCCATTTTCATTTGTGTGTGAATTTTTAATATAAATGCAAGATGTAAAGCATTAATGCAAGCAAAATGTTTCAGTGAACACATTTCAACAGTTCAACTTTATAAAAATTATAAATAAACCTGTTAAAATTTTCTGGACAATGCCAGCATTTGGATTTTTTTAAAATAAGTAAATTTCTTATTGACGGCAACTAAATGGTGTTTGTAGCATTTTTATCATACAGTAGATTCCATCATTCACTATACTTTTCTAACTGAGTTGTCCTACATGCAAGTACATGTTTTTAATGTTGTCTGTCTTCTGTGCTGTTCCTGTAAGTTAAAATACATTAAACTATAAAAAAAGATTAAAATTTTATGATCTTTGATTTTATAAAGAAACTAAGTCCTAGATGGACATGCAACTTTTCATGGCCATATGTAGATTATAGCACCATATAACACAGTCCATTAATGTTCTAAAAGTCATTGAAATGGCACAGGGACTATAAAAGTCATCATCACCTGCAGGCAATATTGTTTAGTGGGTAAAGTCTCTTGCTTCTCATCTGATGACCTGAGTTTGAAGTGATGGAAAAGCTAGCTCAGAACACTAATCATTTATTACACATCATAAATGAATCAAATTATTATTATGGGATACTTTATGAGAATGCACAGGCATGTCTCAATTTTAAACAGGCAAGAAAAAAGGGGCAAGTACTTTAGAAGTTAGCATCTGCTGGCTTCTTTTTGGAGTTTTAGAAAAGCTCCTTAAGAAAATGACAGTCTGCAGAAATGGAAAAGTATATGTGTGTGTGCTAAGAGAATTGCTTCGACCTTTTCCCTGAAATTTAAGTTTACTAAAATTCCTGTAATTTTCAGCCTTGAGAGACTGAAAAGCTGAACTTTTATATTTTGATGGAAACCCACTCACGGTGGTGACAACAGATGTGCAGTCTTAACAGATAGCAATGCTGATGTTCTGCACTGTAAATTCTCTCATCAATTAACAGTGTTTTCTTCTGACTGTAACACATAAGGTATAGAATTCATGCACAGGCGAGCAAGGAACTCAGGACCGCGAGGGGTGAACCCACATACTTAGACAATGGGGATGTTCTATCGGGAACTCACCAAGACCAGCTGGCCTGGATCTGAAAAAGCCTGGGATAAAACCGGACTCGCTGAACATAGCGGACAATGAGGACTACTGAGAACTCAAGAACAATGGCAATGGGTTTTTGATCCTACTGCACGTACTGGCTTTGTGGGAGCCTAGGCTGTTTGGATGCTCACCTTACTAGACCTGCATGATGGAGGTGCATGGTCCTTGGACTTCCCACAGGGCAGGGAACCCTGATTGCTCTTTGGGCTGATGAGGGAAGGGGACTTGATTGGGGGAGGGGGAGGGAAATGGGAGGCGGTGGCGGGGAAGAGAAAGAAATCTTTAATAAATAAATTAAAAAAAAGAATTCATGCACAGACACACATGAGCACACACGCATAACATACACTTGTACATACGTACATACACAGGTGTAATTAAAACTCCTGAACTAAATAACCCTCTACTGCAGTGGTTCTCAACCTTGCTAATGCTGTGACCCTTGAACCCAGTTCTTTATGTTGTGGTGACCCCTCCAAACATAAAATTGTTTTTCTCACTATTTCATAACTGTAATTTGGTTGCTGTTATCAGTCACAACATAAATGTCTGTAATGGTCTTAGGCGACTCTGTGAAAGGGTCTTTTGATCTGAAAGGGTCGCAACCCAAAAATTGAAAACCAATGCCCTAATGTATCAGAGTCTGTAGTGTGTGTATTTAAGTGCATATTAAGTGCTTCTCGTATGAATCATACGCTCTTTTCACAACTTATGGATATGGTTGTAAGACTTTTTTCTTTCACCCTCTGTACAGCATATAAATAAAGGTGCTATTTCACTCATTCAGTAGTGAAAGAATCGACATTCAGAAGGAAAAGACTCTTGAGAAAGCAGGAAGAAGCTGAAAAAAGGGCAGAAGTCACAGGATTCATCTGGAAATTCTGAGCAAATAGCAACTAGTGAATCACATACCAACAGGAAGTGCCCTTAAAGTAAAGCAAAGAAATATTTTTGAAGACTCTCATTTTTCTTGATGTAGCTTTTTGTAATGTCTGGCCTTTTCTGGAAGCTGCTAGGGATAAGGTAGAACAACACATACTTTTCTGTACAATTCATGATCTGGTACAAGATGTACTGGGCTAACTGAAGAAACGATAAACCACCTCTCGCCGAGTTCAATGGCTTTCTTCTCTGTTTCTGTAAGCTTCCCAACATTTTATAAGAGAAGTCTGGGAATATGGCTCAGTAGGTAAAGTGCTTGCCACACAAGTATGAGGACCTGAGTTTAGATCTCTAGGCACCACATTAGAACCTCTGGACAACTTGCAGGAAACAAATCGCGAAGTTACTAGGCACAAGTCTCTAAACCAAAGAATAAAACTAGCAACCTGTTGGTGGTGGTGCAAGCCTTTAATCTCAGCACTTGGGAGGCGGAGACAGGAGGATCTCTGAGTTCAAGGCCTGCCTGGTCTACAGAATGAGTTCCAAGACAGCCAGGGCTACACAGAAAAACCCTGTCTCAAAACAAAAATAAACAAACAAACAAACAAAACAAAAGGGCTGGAGAGATGGATCAGAGATTAAGAGCACTGGCTACTCTTCCAGAAGTCCTGAGTTCAATTCCCAACAACCACTCGGTGACTCACAACCATCTGTAATGGATCTGATGGCCTCTTCTGGCCGGCAGGCATACATGCAGGCAGGCAGAACACTATACATAAATAAATAAATCTTTTTAAGAAAGAGAAAACCTGGCTTGTTAAGGAAACTGCTTTTGATGTAGACTGCCAGAATGAGGCTGCTGCTTTTCTAATTCTGATTTAGCTGCCTTCATCCTTGAAAAGAAATTTGCCGGTGTGTTTGAGATTCACATTACAAATGACCACCAACAGACATTGCTCACTTCCCCATTCCAAGCCTCACACCAGCTGAGCCTAAGGTTCAGGAAGAGAAATAAATAACGTAACAGAAATTATGATAGCTGGACGTTAAATATGCCAGTCTACAGTTCTGTCATATCTACTTTTTGCCTTCTGAAAAAGAAGGGATATTTCAATCCCTTTTCAAAGTGAAACTTCTACACTTTGTGATATGTAGTTTACTTAAATTTAATTTTTAAAATAAATACACAAAGTATAAATTGTAAATATTAATGGGGTACTATGAGTGTGTGTGTGTGTGTGTGTGTGTGTGTGTGTGTGTGTGTGTGTGTGTGGCTGTGTCTGCCTGTCTGTGTATAGTATAATATTTGAATCAGATTTTCACGAACTCTTCAGTACCATGGTTAGATATTTTTGCTTTGTTTTGTTGAAACAGGGTCTCATATAGTCAGGCTGGCCTTGAATTCGCTTTCTAATCCTTATAACAACCTTGAAGTTCTGATCCTCCTGTTTCCACCTTTCAAGTGCTAGGTATCCATCCCTGGACCTCTTGAATGCTAGGCAGTCATGCTATCAACTGAGCTACATCCCCAGCTGTACCCATCAACTCTTTTTTATTCTGTCTGTTCTCAGTCTCTACTACCTACTTTCCTTTGGTATTAGTTACTTTTCTCACAGCTGTGATGCTTGGGAAAAGAAACTGAGGAAGGACAGTTTTATTTTGGCTCATAGCTCTTGAGTACAGCCCACCACAATGGAGAATTCATGAGGCATGAAGTATTTGGTCCCATGGCATCTTTGATCAGAAAGCAGAGGTAAATGCTTGTGCTCATCTAATTTCTGTTTTTATCCAGCCCGTGAAATGATACTGAAACGACCCACTCATGAAAGATTTAGACATCACATTAATTAAGCCAATTAAGAATATAAGAGAAGAGTACTTAAGTTTTTGCCAGTTACCAAAAAAGGTGACTGTTTGAGTCTTTTGGTACCAAAGCTCAGGGGTACAGCATTTTTAAAGGCAAAAACCCACAATTACATCAATGTTAGTTGAGGTCAAGGTAATCTTGCAACATATGTTTAGACAGAACACAGTAGTTATTTCAGACACAACATGACAACTAATTGTGACTTTATTTTCAGTTATTTTAGTTTATGCTTAGTTTGTATAAACATTAATTATTTTGGTTAATACACTTAGACCATGGTCAGGGTCATTGAAATCCCAAATGGGTTGCCAAGGAAAGCATAGGTGTTGAAGGGGTAAAGGGCTGGGAAATGTCTGTGAACAATGAAGTAGAGTGTTGTGGGCTATTTATACACAGCAAGGATGTATTGCTGTGATTGGTATAATAAAAAGCTGAATGACCAATAGCTAAGCAAGAGAGATAGGAGAGACTTCTGGGCAGAGAGGGAACACTGGGAAGAAGAAGGCAGAGTCACCAGCCAGACTTTTAAAAAACAGGAATGTCAGTACAGAGTCAAGGTAGCCAAGTCATATAAAAGAACCTATATTAAAAGATATGGGTTAATTTAAGTTATAAGAGCTAGTTAGGGACATGTTTAAGGTGGCCGAGCTATCATAATCAATGATGGGTCTCTGTGTTGCTATTTGGGAGCTGGCAGCCCAAAGAAAAATCCAATTACAATGGAGTCTTAAACTTTGCCATGAAAATGTCCATTGGCTTCCAAGTTTACAGCTGGAGTAGGACTGGAGAGCTGGTTCCTGTTGTCTATAGAAAGTGCAGTCCACTGCACCTATCTTCATGTACACATTTTGTAGGGCATAAACCTTTATTCCATACCACCACCACCACCACCACCACTTGGGTAAACATCTAGAAATGAAATGGCTTCATCACTTGGTAACAGTGCATTTAACTTTTTGAGAAATTGCCAAAATAATTTTTAAAATGACTTTCTTTGTATCTTTTCTTATGACTGTTATACCTCCATAAAAGCAATTTAAGGGAGAAAGAATTTCTTCTGACTCAAATTGCATGTGTACAGTCTACCATTATGAGTAAATCAAAGCAACAGTTGCTTAAACAGCTGGTTACATTGCATTAAGAGCCAAAAACCAGAGAAAATGAAGGTGGGAACATTCAAATCAGTTTTTTTCTTTTTATACAGTCCAAAACAAAAGCCCAGAAAATGGTACCATACAAAGAGAGTAGGTGGATTTGATCACCCCTATTAACTTAATCAAAATAATTATACACTGGCATGCCCAGAAGCCTGTCTCCCAGGTGAGTCTAAATCTCATGAGGTTGACAATTGTGATTAATGTTAACAGCTTCACTTCTTGACAACTTGATATCCAAACAAATCACTTTAAACACATCTTTCCATATATTGGACAAAGTTTCATATTTATTCCATAATGCAAAATACAATCCAACTTCAAAAGGTCCGATAGTCTTTAACAATTCTTACACTTCAATAGTCTAAAGACTCTTAACTGTAAGCTCCTGTAAAATAGAATAACACGTTATGTACCTCTAACATATAACGTGAGTAAACATTCCTAATCCAAAATGGAAGGATTGCACATAGCAAGAAATAATCACACCAAAATCCAGCATGAAAAACATCAGATCCTGGAGTCGCGGCGGCGGCGGAGCGACACAGCGCTGCAATCAAAAATAGGTTTTGGGGGACCAGCGGTGACAGAAGCAAGCGGCAGGGACCGGTGTGGAGGCAGAGGCAAGCGGCGGGGACCAGAGGGGTCCGGCGCGGCAGCCAACGCAAGCGGTGGGACCGGCGTGGAGGCAGAGGCAAG
>NW_004949190.1:1209668-1227487 GCF_000317375.1 Microtus ochrogaster
CATTTATTCCCTTCTCAGATCTTTGACGGAGTTGAAGATTATATAATTGTAATTACTCTCTACATTATTTAGACTTCTTGTGATAGAGTATCTGACAAAACTTTTGTTCTCCATATTGTTTGTTATATTTATTATTTGTTATTATTGTTTATAGTTGTAGTTAGTTTAGTTCTGTCTTATTTAGACAAAAGGGGGAAATGTAGAGAGACCCCGCCTTTTGGGGCGGGACAGCCTCGGGCGAATGTTTTTACTAATTAATTGGGACGCGCAGACACTGGAGCCGGTTCCTGTTTCCGGTTTACGGTGGATCGCTGAACTCCGGGTGTGTGAGTGTGCTTTTATTTTAAAATTGTCTTCTTGTACCCACTGGCCTGGATTAATTAAATTCGCCTTCATTTTCTTCCCTGTCTGGAGTTGGGGAGCTCCCATTAGCTCAGGTAGACTGTTTCAGTGGGTGTGCCCGTCATGGCCTTGACCTCTTTGTTCATATTCTCACTTCTCCCACACTTCAACTGGACTTTGGGAACGCAGTCCAGGTCTCTGCCTCTGTTTCCATCAGTTGTTGGATGAAGATATTCATCGGTCTGACTATAGGGCAAGGCCAGTTTGGGCACCCTCTATTGCTTAGGGTTGTGGATTCCTGGGAATTTCTCTAGTGTCAGGTTTCTTGCTAGCCCCATAATGGCTCCCTCAATCAAAATATCTCTTTCCTTGCTCTTTTCTCCGTCCTTCCTTCATCTCGTCTGTACCATTCCCTCAAGTTCTCCTATTCCCTCCCCTTTTCCCCTCATCTTACTCTTCTGCCATCCCTACTCTCTCCAACCCCATGCTCCCAATTTTGTCAGGTGATCTTGTCTAGGCAGTGTGTCTGTGGGCAAAGGACAGGAAACTGGCAACACCCGAGTTTGGGACATGATTTGAGCATTTCTGGTTAGCCGGGACTTCATTAGGTGTCATCTAGGATGCGAGAGACTAGGTGTATTCAGATAACCACAGGAGCCCTCACCCGTGATACTGTGAAGATCACTTCAAACCTCAGTGGCTCACACACAAATAATTATTTTCACCACCACGAACTTCCCTTAGCCAGTGTCAGGCAGGGACAAAAACAACCCCAGTCCTTAATATGTGTCATGTGTGTCATTGTCTAGAAGGAACTGCTTGTTCCCCCATGGAGAGGAGTCTTTTATTGGTGCCTTCCTACACAACAGATCAAGAAACATCTCAAAACGCTCTGGAGAGATAGAGTCCCTTTCGTCATGATGCCTGCCTGTGATCCCAGCCGTGCTAAACCTGCTGCATGTGGTGTGACTGAAGGAGAGATCTGTAGAGAACGTGGTAATTGGGCCCTATGGCCTTATGGCCCCTATGGCCTCTATGGCCCCTATGGCCCCCTATGCCCCCTATGCCCCTATGGTCCCTTATGCCCCCTATGTGTGTATGTCTACAGGCCAGAGCAGGGCAGCAGACCTCATTACAGTTGGTTGTGTGCCATTACGTGGTTGCTGGGAATTGAACTCAGGACCTTTGGAAGAGCAGGCAGTGCTGTTAACCACTGAGCTATCTCTCCATCTTCTTCTTTCTCTTGCCTGAAGAGGGCCCCAGACCTCGTTAGAGCTGTTTGTGAGCCATTTTGTGGTTGTCCGTAATTGAACTCAGATTGTTTGAAAGAGCAGGCAATGCTCTTAACCACTAGCCATCTTTCCAGCTCCTTTTCCTCCTTTTTAACTAAACCAGGTTTTCTTGATGTAGTGTGTGGGTCACATCTGCATTCCCCTCAGGGCTCTCCATGGGCCTATTGGCTGTTAGTGTACCACATAGAGGAGGTCTAGATAGTTTCTCTGGCTTTAAATTGGATTAACCTTTTGCTGGTGTTTGTAGTTGCTTGTATGTCTTGGATGTGAGTTTTTCATCAGGCACGTGAATGGGCCAGTATTCTTCTAGCCATCTTGCCTTGCTCTCCTTGGTGCTGTCTCTGAAGCACGCTGGGGCATGGTGATGGAAATTTTAGGCTTTAATATCCTAACACAGTTTTGCCTGATGCAGTCACGACAACATGTGCCCATGTCCTTGTCTTAAAATTTGCGCATCTCATTTCATACATTTAATGTTGCATTCTGAGTGAGTTTTATTGGTGGTGTTTCATAGTCACCGGCACTTGTTTTTTCCATGCGTGGATACCCAGTTGCCCCAGAATCATTTCTTGTTGGAAAAAAATTGTCCTGGAACTAGCTCTTAAGAACAGGCTAGCCTTGATCTCACTGAGATCTGCCCGCCTCTGAGTGCTGGGCTTAAAGGCGTGCACCACCACAGCTAAAAATATTGTTTTTAAGAATGATTTTGCAGCATTTTGTTGAGATTCAATTGATCATAAACATGGGAGTTTGCTTTGGGTCCCGCAAGCCAGGACCAAATCAAGTCGATTTCTCAGGGGAGAACTTTGGTGTGAACTTTGGTAAAATCTCTAACCCCCCCCCCTTCAACGTGTCAGTTACATTTTCTGGTCTAAAACCCTCCATGACTGAACTTCCCCACTGGAGCAGAGTGGAACTCTAAGGGTCACCTCTGGGGAACAAAGACTTGCCCCACCTAGGAGAGAACACAACCATACCACAAAGCTAGAAGGATCCTCGATCTGCAAATAAAGGAAAAGGTAAAGGAAAGGCCCAGGCTTGCAGGCTGGGGACTCCTCAGCCACCCTCAGCATAGGCCAGCCTCGTCGTTGGTGCAGCACGGGTGTGAGCAGATTGGCTTTGAAGACATTGGTCGCTAGAGCACCTGGGAGGCCAGACCCAGGCTGTACTGGAGCCCATGAGTCTGAGTCCAAAGGTCCACAAAAGCCAATGGGGAATCACTGTTTTAGAAAACTCACAGAAGAGGAACTGCCATTTGGCTTTGTGCAGGGCTCAGAAAAGAGCCGTGGCCTTGCTCTCCTTGATGTTGCTTCACCATTCTGTGGGTGAGGCTGGGGTTCTCATCACCTAACATCAGAGGGAAGCTCTGTGAAAATGGAATTACCCGTCAAGGGGCACAGACTTTGGCAGGTGAAATCGATGCATCTGGTCCCGCAGGAAGCAGGTGGTGTGGGAACTGTGGAGTGCTGGGTAGGGTTGCTTTGTTAATTTGAAATACAGTAGGATTATCTGGGAGAGGGAACCTCAACTGAAAAAATATTGCCTCCATTAGACCAACCTGTAGGCAAGTCTGTGGGGTATTTTAAAAATTATGATTGGTGGGGGGGGGTCGGTCCAGGAATGGTGGTGCCACCCATAGTTGGGTGGTTCTGGGCTGTATAAGAAAGGAGCAAAGAAATGGGGAAGAAGCCAATAAGCCGCATCCCTCCATGGCCTCTGCTTCAGTTCCTGCTTCCAGGTTCTCTCCTGGAGTCCCTGCCATGGCTTCCATTCATAATGGACTGTGGTTGGAATGCATAAGCCAAAGAAACCCTGTCCTCCCCAAGTTCTTATCAGTCACGGTGTTTGATCAGAGCAGTAGACTCCAAAGTGTGACCTCCGGTCTGGGGAGGTTAGTCTGGGAGGGACGACCCAAGCAGCCTGGGCGTCTGTGTGTTCACTGTCAGGGAGCAGATGCTGCATGATCAGAGGCTGTTAGGTCTCACACACGAAGAGCAGCCTGGAGGAGAGCATGTTCTCAAGTGTCATTGAATTTAATACTTCATTACCAATGGCACGTCGCTGTGCGTGGCTGTGCAAGCTGCTAGCATGCCCAAGAAGCAAGTCAATCTTGAAGTATTTGTTGATGAGTACATTTTAATTTTAGTCGAAGATTTGGCCCAAAAGGAGGCCACATGGAGGAGACTAAGGTTTAATGGGAGCCATCTCGGCAGACAGCTGCGGAAAATAATTATGAATGCTGAAGGAAACCCCAGGGAGCTGGGGATGGGGCTTTCATTGGAAAGCCTTGACTGACGGCATAGCTCTTTGGTAGCAATGATCTGAAAGGGACAAATGTGTGCTTCTGCTTTCCGGCCTCCAGCCGGCCCAGCTGCTGTCTCCAGAGACTCGCCCGTCTCTGGCCCTCAGAAATCTGATTTCAGATTTCAGTTTGGACAACTTTTTCCTGTTATGACCAGACACCCATCACATGGGCCTTCCCAAAGGGGGCCCAGCAGGAGGGCCTGGGCTATCTACAGGGCAGAATTTGTCTTCAGTGGCCTCTTTCTGCCACTGTCACCTTAGGCTCTTGGGGGTGAGATATTTTTCCAGTAGCTATAGTGGGGAGGGAGCCCACAAACCCTTAAAGTCAGAGGACAGCTAATGGGAATTGGTGCTCTTTTCTCACCACGTGGTTCATGGAGTTAGGTGCTCAGCCTGGCATCTGGCAGCTGGCGCCTTTACCCTGGCTCCATCCTGTTGATTGGCACCCACAGGTTCTATTCCAGTCTTTATACTAGTACTAGCCCTCAGTTCACACTTTAGAGTTCATAGATGCACACACACACACACACACACACACACACACATCTGTATATGTATACATATATGTGGGTTGCAGCAAGACCCTATAGACTTCAGGAGAGTTCTTATAGACTTCATGACCTTATAGACTCAGAGAGTTTATGAGACCTCAATTAGATTAAGAGGCAGAGAGTTAATAATGATTAGGCATCAGTTTGGATTGGCAGGAAGGATGTTAAGGGCTTGGTCCCAGA
Source organism: Microtus ochrogaster (assembly GCF_000317375.1). Taxonomy (NCBI): domain Eukaryota; kingdom Metazoa; phylum Chordata; class Mammalia; order Rodentia; family Cricetidae; genus Microtus; species Microtus ochrogaster. Next base: position 1,214,341 of record NW_004949190.1, read on the forward strand.
GCCTCCAAGAGCCAGCCCCAGATAGCGGAGGCATGGGCATTCATTAGAAGTGAAGGGGTAGGTCGAAAGATGGATAGATGGGTGGATGGGCAGGAGTAAGTTGGAGTGAGCCAGGTCAAGGGATTCCACTGGCTGAAGCCCTGGGGACAGCTGGGAGTCCACTGATTGCTGGTTCCTTGCCACATGCCAGCTTATCAGATGGCACACCGGTGAGACCATCACCACCACAGGGTTAGCGTCCTTTTTACACGGTTCAGGAAAAGTGTTTCATGCTCTGCTGGGCTTGTGTATTTGATAAAAAATCTTTTTCCACATTTATTTTATGTGTGTTTCTCTGTGCATGTGTGTTGGTTCACGTGTGCCATGGCATGCATGTCTGTGGAGGCCAGAGGATAGCTTGCAGGAATCACTTCACTACTTCCACTATGGTTCTCAGATTGGGCAGCAAACACCCTTACCCTCTGAGCAACCTGGCAGGCTATGTCTTTGTATTCTTGACACAGTTTTAATATACCTATGGGCCCACCTGTTCCGAGTCTACTTCAGTAAGTTTTCGGGTTACCTTGTTCTTTTGTGAATTTACTGGTTTGTTATTGTTTTTAGAAAACAATATTGTATTGGTGTTGATTCCTGTATAGTGATATATTGAATATTGTATGTTAGTATGCTTCTACCTCTATTTATTGTATGAGAGTATGTTTATACCTCTGTTTACATTTACCATATTGCAATGTACATTTCTACCTCTGATATGACATTGTTTACATTTGGAGATCATTGTCCTCATAATTTGCACAGTTGTTTATTCTCTTAGTCCTCAAGTTAGATAGGTATCTAGAATTATAATCATATATGTTTTTCATATTTATATTTAGGATAATCAGGTTCTTTAGATACATAGAGACTATATTTAGCATAGATAGTATAATTTTCAACCTCTTTAAAGAGCTATAGAAAATGGCCTTTAATCTAACCTAGAATTCTGTGCCAAGGAGACACAATCACTCCTGGCAACACCACTCTACTCCAGAGAAAACGTTGACCACCAAAGATACTCCACTGGGAGCTTGTGTTCTTCTTGGCACAACTGGCCTTTGGACAAAAGAAAAGCCCATACCGTGATGACTAAAAAAGATACAAGTGCTGTGGCTTTGCCCCTCCTAAGACCCTCCTATGCCCCTCCTATGCACCTCAACCGTGGCCACCTGGGACTTCCCAGGAGCACATACAGCAATTGGCTGTCACTTGCATGGACTTTGGAGAGTGGGCTCAGCAACTTCCCAGAGCTGCTGTACTAAACGTGGCTCCCACTGCTACTTGCCACCGTGAGGCTGGGCTCTCAATAAACAGAGGGGAGCTTTGGTTCTCGTGGTCAGAGAAGGAAAGCCAGGTTTGGCCCCCCCAAAAAAACCAAACCTCTAAATAGGTACAAAACACTTTAAGATGTGTTTAAATGCTAAAGAAAGAGAAAAAATGGGCATAGACAGTCATAGAAAATAGTTTAGAGCTGGAGAGATCACTCAGAGGTTAAGAGAACTGACTGCTCTCTCTCTCTCTCTCTGAGTGTGTGCGTGTGTGTGTGTGTGTGTGTGTGTGTTTGCATACACAGCCACATAAGGAGGAAAATAGACATGTATGTCTCTTTATTGACTTTGAACACTGATAAGCTAAAAATAACACTGCTGATAAACACTGGGTTATAGCAAACTTACTCAGGTACTATTTTATGCTTCTCGGGTCTCTGATGGGAGTTGAAGACTAGTTATACTGCCTTTTTTTAACCACATTTAAAAAAAACTTGCAAAAAAGATGTAAAGTTTATAAAGGATGTGAAACATAAAAGCTTAAGTTGCTCATCTAAGAAAATGTTTTAAGGTCTAAAAAGATTTTTAGGTTGGTAATATGTCATGATAAAAAGTGGTTGAGGTCTAAAACTTTGAACGCATCAAGACAGATAATATTTTCTCTGAATACACCAAATATAAATGGACTGAACATTGTAAATGTAATTCTTATCTGATAATTGTTCTTGTTTGTTTCGAGACAAGGTTTCTCTGTAGCTTTGGTGCCTGTCATGGAACTATCTCTTGTAGACCAGACTGGCCTCAAACTCACAGAGATCTGCCTGCCTCTGCCTCTCGAGTGCCGGGACTAAAGGTGTGTAACCACTGCCTGGCCTGATAGTTGTTCTTACTACTTTTTTTACTGTGTTAGACAGAGTAAAAACTTTATATTGGAAAAAATGGGAAAATGTTGTGGATAATCTTTTTGTATACTGTGAAGGTGTATCTTTCCCAAGGCACTTTCTTTTTCATTATTTTTGATTAATTTTATGTGCTTTGGTGTTTTACCTACATGTATGTCTGTTTGAAGGTGTTAGATCCCCTGGAACTGGGCGTACAGATAGTTGTGAGCTGTCATATGGGTACTGGGAATTGAACCCAGATCCTCTGGAGCAGTGCTCTTAAACATTGAGCCATCACTCCAGCCCTTCAAGGTTCCTATTGGTTTAATAGAGAACTGCATGACCAACAGCTAGGCAGGAGGACAGGCAGGATTTCTGGGGAGTCAGTGGAAAATGAATCTAGGTGCAGAGAGACGCTAATGAGAAACAGAGCTAGCCAGATACACAGAAAGTAAGAGAGGTAAAAGCTACACGGCAGAATGTAGATTAATAAAAGCAGGTTAATCTGAATTATGAGAGCTAATTGGGAAAAGCCTAAGCCAAAAGCTAAGCTTTCATTATTAAGAAGTCTGTGTCTCTATTTGCAGACTGGTGGTCTAAGACAGTCCAACAAGAAAGCTTATTACACAGGGCTACACAGTAAGACCATATTTCAAAAAAACACACAGACAAAGAAAGTGGGGGGAGGTGAAGCTTGGTCCCTTGTCCATGGAGGGAGTGGTTGAAGTGACAAAGAGGCTTTGGTTCTTTGGTCAAGGGGACTCCAGAACCTTGACCTCTTTTTTTATGCATGTATTATTACTGATAATGATGTTGTTGTTGTTGTTGTTTTGGTTTTAAGACAGGCTTTCTCTGTGTAGCCCTGGATGGCCTAGCCCTCACTCTGTAGACCAGGCTGGCTGCATGTATTATTTGCATGTGAAGTGGGTGCCATGGCATGCCTGTGGAGGTGAGGACAACTTGCAGAATCAGCTGTCTCCTGCACCACGTGGGTCCTAAGACTCAGTAGCAGGTATCCTTACACAGTGGGCCATCTCAAAGTTCTCTCCAATCCTTCTTTCTTGTTCTTTTACCAGTTATGAGGTGATCAGCTCTGCCACACCACAGGCTCAAAGCAATGGCATCAACCAACCATCATGGGATTAAACCTCTACAGCCAAAGTGAAATAAACCTTTTCTATGTAATTTGGTGACTTCGGATATTTGCTAACTGAAGCGACAACATACTCAACCTCCGCTAGAATTCTGATGGACACATCCTATCTCCTATGACCCTACAAAGTTTAGGCTGGGTGTCGCCTCCCCCAGGAAACCTTCCATAGTTTGTCAAGGTCCTGACAACTCCCTTCAACAGCAACACACTACTTCATGTGGACACTGCCAATTCTAAATTCCTGTCTATTCTACTAAATCCAACACCCACCTAGTGAAAATGGGACTGTCTGAATGAAAAATAGACATGGGTGGGAAGAAAGGAAAAGGTTTACTGGGGGAGTATGGAGCAGAAGCTAGAGAGAGAGGATCCAGGGTGGAGGGTGACAGTATCTGCAGGGGAGGGTGGGTGAGGCCGGAGCTCACCTCACAGTGGTAACTCTCCACGTGGTAATCTCTGTCCATTGACACCACACAAATGGTTGTCCCACAGCCCTGGAAAAAGAGGCAGATTCACATGTGTGATCCCTGGACCTGAAGCACTATGTCCTGTCCATTAAAGCACCTCTCTCTACAATGTGCCACCCTGAGTAGACATGTCCCTTGGACAAGGACAGCGCACTACAGCACGTGCCCAAGAGGGATGTGTATGTGCCCTGGGCCTCTTCCCCAACTGGAGTCACACATAGACATGTGACAGTAAGAAAGTCACATAGGTGTTGGCTCATGCAGAAACTCCCACTACCAGCCATGTTCCTCAGGAAGCTGACTTCAATAGATATTGTTCATGCAGAAAGACCCAGAGAGCTACACATGCCAAGGCCTCCATATCTGCTCTTCTAGCCCTAGGCTACCCAACATCCACTGCAGAACTGAATGAGCCAGGTGAGCAGCCCCTCCCGAATACAAGTAATGGAGCAGAGTGCCGCAGTGGGTCACGAGAATCAGGGCCACCTCTTCCCTGTAATGCATCCAGTGTACACCTGCCCCACCCCCTGCATGAACATCCTCTATACTCCTCAGCCCTGCGGAATGCATAGCATGGCCACCTTTGACCACTCCTAATATGGCCCAGGACCTGAGTCAAAGCAGGCAGGATCAGATCGGGCAAAGCCTCAGGATCGCGCACCCTCTGCTTCTGGGTGAAGTGTTCCTACCTGGGCAGGGAGGATAGGACAGGCACATCAAGCACATTTTAGAGAAAACGCCCTGGAAGGATAAAGGAAGTAGGCGTGAGAAGGTGAGAAGGTAGAGGCAAGGGGACATGGGTGGAGCTACCACAACAGCTCTAAGATAGCCTGCCTCCTGTGTAGACACGCAGTATGCAGCTTCTGCCTTCTTGGCACTAATGCTTGAGACAGTTCTTATCTGTGCCCTCCCTCCCTCCTCCTGCAGGACTGCCTCAGGCTCCCTCCAGCCATCTCCTATGCATTCTCTAGTCCCTGATGTACAGACTGATGCCATCCCTAGGGGAGACCTCTGCTCCACCCTGAGTACCAAGGACAAATGCCGGCACCAATCTCAAAAATCAGCAGCAGCAGAGACCCAAGGCTCTGAGGCCTAAGCCTGGAGCCACCATAACACATAAGCACTGGCTGCCCACGTGGCACCAGGGCTTTCTCCTTGGGAGGAAAAGGCCCATTGTTAGGGAACAGTCAGGTAAGGGCCCAGAAGAGAGACCAGGGATCACAAATGTCCCTGCCCTGCCCTTATGGAGTCACTGGGAACCGTCCCCAGGCCCATGAATTGGAACACATATGGAAACATATTCTGGAAACATAATAGTTATTGATATCACCTCCAGGTTCTTTCTTGATGTATCCCACCAAAATATAAGGAGTCCCATCTTTCTGCTCCTGTCACCAAAATCAGAGCTATCCCTACCCCAACTGCAGAGAAAACATGAGGGCAGAAAGAAAAAAAAGGGCCAGGACCAAAGAGGCAGAGGTAGGCAGGAAAGAGAGCTGGGGAGGCCATACTGCGGCCCACACTGCTTCTTCATCAAGGGAGACTCACGTGTGGTAGTCTCTAACGCAGTAGAAGTTGTTCTCCACGTCCACGGTGAAGGGAACGCCATCCAGACACTCCTTACACACTGAGCAGAGGAAGCAACCGGGGTGGTAGGACTTGCTAAGGGCCTGCAGGATCTGGGGGAAGCACCAAAAGGTTAGAATGGACAGGAGGCACAGCACCGCCCCCCAGAGGCCATGGCTTAGGGCCTCACCAATGGTCTGGAGCAGCAGAGGGTGGGGGACTCCAGGCACTGGGTGGTTCTCACCATCTCCATGATAAGGTGTGCACACACGCTGCACTTGTCAGCAGTTTGCTGGAACCCGGAGTACTGAGAGGGGACACATTATCCAGGATGTCACGTGACAAGGGGGCACTCACTGTCGCTGGCCTCAGGTCTGCACGTGAGTCTTAAGGAGGGTCCTGCCCCTGCTCCCACCCAGCTGGGCCAGCAACACAGTGCAGACTCACCAGGAAGTCCTCCTGGCAGTACACTTTCTCACCCACATTCTAGAAGGCCTTCCCGCGGAGTCGTCTCCCTGGAGGGGAAGGGGTGGAGGGGGTAATGGAAGCTGACACCAGGAAAGGAGCCTGGCTTGAGTGTCAGTACTCACCACCCACCAATGAGAAAATGAACATGGGACATATCCCTTCAAACATCCCTTCATTTGTTTGCATGTACACCTTTATGTCAGAAGAGGGCGCCAGATCTCATCCAGATAGTTGTGAGCCTCCAAGTGTGCAGAAGCCAGATGCTGACCAAGAGCATGGGAGTGTCCCCTGCATGTGTCCCAGTTCAGCACCTGGCAGGAGGTCTGTCTCCCACTGGCCCCTACTCCCAGTCCACTACCAGCAGCCACATCTGCTGAACCACGACACCCATCATGCCTTCTCACATTGAACCAAGCACCTTATCACAAAGACAGACCAACCCTTTAGCCCACACACACCCCTGAGGTTGACTCACACTGGGTTATAACCTTCCCATAACCTCAATATCTTCCTCCATCCCGGAATGCACCCACCCGACCTGCTAAGAGACAGCCTCTACTCCCCCAAGATCTACTTCAAAGCCGCCCAGAACTGGTAGTTTTGCTGGCCTGAGGCTAGAAATCTGCCAGGCCTGTCTCATGCTTGCTAACCCTGCACACCCTCACTTCCTCTACCCTGATTCACCCTAAGTATTGAGGCAAGAAAAGCCCTCAGAGGTTGTTGGGCTGATGCATGTTATTCCTTTGCCTGGGTTGTTGTGAATCTTACTTCCTTTCTTTGGTATTTGGTGGTATAAAATCCATTTTCTGTTGTCCTTTCTGAAACAAGGTCTTGTTATGTAGTCTTGACTGGTCTGAAACTGTAGGCAGACCAGGCTGGCTCTGAACTTCAAACTCTCTACTATTCCTGCTTCTCAAATGCTAGGATTACAGGCCCGTACCAAGCCGGCTAAAGTCTGGACTTTTCCTTTGTGTATCCAGCAGTGAGGCTGGTTTGTGGATCTGTTTTGCCTTGCTGGGGAACAAACCCAACACCTTGAGTACTCTAGACATCTGCTCTACCACGGAGCTAAACTCCTAGCTCAGCATTCCTTTAGGAAATATCCAGAATATATGACAAAGCCCAGAGCAGCCTGGCATACCTGGCTTAGTCCTGTGGCCCCACAGGGTCCTACATGCAGCCATCACGAGCACTGAAGCCTGTGACCCTAGGGCATCCCATCTCTCTCTCCCCAACCATGGCTCACACAATTGAAGGGGAGGGAGACTTCCCTTCTGCTCCTCATCAAGCATTAGTAGGGTGAGCAGGAGCAATACTATGGATGAAGAAGAATGACCAGCAAAAGGAGCTGAAGGATGGAGTTAGCAATTAAGAGTGCTTACTGCTCTTGCAGAAGCCTCCAATTCCATTTCCAGCATCCGTATCTGCTCACAATCAACTGTGACTCCAGGCTCTAAGGATCTGACACTTTTTTCTGGCCTCCCAGGGTACCCTCACATACACATAACTAAATCTTTGCCCATCCATGTCTCCAATCCAAAGTCAGTGGCTGAAAGAACTCTGTGAGTTCCAAGCCAGCCAGAGCTATAAACAGTGAGACCTTGTCTCTTAAGTAAATCTTTTTTTTAAAAAAAAAAAGTGTCCAGAAAATAGTTTAGTTTGCCAACAAACCTGATTCTTGAAGATTTACCTAGTCTGTATAGAATAAATACCATGGAATCACACTGTAACCAGTGAACCCTTATTAATCATGACAGAAATATTCTTGGACACCATTCCTCAAATGAAACCATAATGTTTTTGCTTCTGATGGCAAGGTCACTGGTCACAGCTCCATTAACGTTGCTTCTATTCATCCTGAAAAAATAGTTTCAATGAAACTTTCTGAAAATAGCCACCCTTTGCCTTAATTTCTTCATGATTTTACGTAGGAATGTTCAAGAAACAGAGGTTGGGGAAGAGGCACTGTGAAGGGATTTAGAGGGATGGGTGATCTCTGAGTGCAATTGCACACACCTGGAATCCCATTTCAGAATTCCTGTCTCAGATCCCTGTTCACTATGAGAAGGACTTTCATAGTCGCAGCTATGTTGGGAACACTGGAAGCCCACTGGTATACAGCACACCTGTCCTTAGGAGAAGAAGGCATTAAGTTCGTGTGTCATTCCCACTGTTACAGTGGTCCTCACCACACTGTTTTCCAGACTATAAAAGTGATGAATTGTCAACATTCTTCCATGCAACTGTACCTTCTCTGGAATCAGCTCTCTTGATGTGGGAGTGTCATTTATCAATCTGTTGATTTCATTGGTTAAGTAATAAACAAACTGCTTGGGCTCATAGCTTAGAACATAGGTGGGTGGAGTAAACAGAACAGAATGCTGGGAGGAAGAGGAAGTGAGCTCAGACTCGACAGCTCTGCTGTCTGGAGCAGAGACACAATGCTCCCCTCTCCCAGAGATGCGATTCAGCTCCAACCCAGGATGGACGTAGGCTAGAATCTTCCCGGTAAGACCGGTGCTCACTAAGACTGGTGCTCACAGATTATTAGAGATGGGTTGATCGGGATATCAGAATTAGCCAGTAAGGGCTAGAGCTAAAAGGCCAAGCAGTGTTTAAATGAATACAGTTTCCGTGTAATTATTTCGGGTAAAGCTAGCTGGGTGGCGGGAAGCAGCCTGCCGCTCGTATTACTACACTCTCTCACTTTTAAGGGTAATGTAATGCATTCCTGTTAGTGTTCTGGATCCTTGGGATGAGGGCCATATTTTCCACAAACAATTGTACTGGGAACACGGGAGCACAAACAGACATGATTAATCATGGGCGATATGTCAGTAGTTTGGATGGGAGGCGGTGACATGTTTGTCTTCTGTGTAAGAGAAGCAGTGTAAATGTGGTATCCTAACACAGACTGCATTCATTATATCAGAACATTTATAGCTCAGGGGATTTGACATATATGAGTTTATAGCATGCCGCAGAGATGCTATGAAGTCATTGGATACCATATCTTCTCTGTGCCTTAGAGGGTTGTCTACCCATGCTTTTGGTAGAATGCAATCTTTTAGGTGCTATACTGATGTCAAAATTTTTTGTTGTTGACCATGTGCCACCTACCCTCAACTTCCATATTAACACTCAAAGGCTGTCCATGCGAACTAGGTCAAATATTGGTGTCATTTATAGTGGCCTACTTCTACCCACTAGTCTGCATCTCCTAAAGACTCTACGTCCCTCAGAAAAGGGCAAACCCTGGCAATAAGCACTCAAATCGTGAGTCTCTGTTGAATGTTCTGCATGTAAACCGTAGCATTCTGTTTCTGAATCCCAGCATCTCATGGACATCACACCATGCAAAATATATATTCATGTAGCTTAAGGCGTCCTCAAAGTCTTAACGGTTCCCAAAGTATTCTAAAGTTCCCAAACTCAAAGTTTCTTCTAAGATTCAAGCAACACTCTTGGACATAAGCCTCTATAAAATAAGATAGTTACATCTTTCAAATATATAATAATACAGAGTGATCACTCACATTCAAAAACTTTAGAACACAGACAGTTAGGATATATTGGACCAATGTAAAGAAACCCTGAAGGGTCAATACCAAATACCACACTTATTATTCTGTTTCATGGAGCCTGGTTTTTTATTTTTTGGTTTTTTTTGTTTTTTGTTTTTTTTCTGTAGCTGAGCTACCCCATCACCACTGAGAGACTCAGAACAAGGACTCTGGAGTCAGTGTCTTGGCCCTGGCTCTACCTAGCTATGTGACCTCAGACAAGTTCTGAGGCCTCTCTGAGGCCTATCATCCTGGGTTGTAAGATGACGATAATTAGTGTTGCCTCTCAGAGGTTTTCAGTCAGGTTATAAGAGAGGTACTGGGCCTACATCACGGAGGATAATTAGCTCCCTTTAGTAGAAGGGATAATATGGGAAGTTACAGCTGAATAGGCACCATCCCCCAGCTCAGGGAGGCCAGGGCCAAGCTCTTTAAATATTTACTTTGCTTTTACAGGCTGGGATGGCAATGTGGGGAGGAACGGAGCATAAGAGTATTCAGAAGAAACTCCAGTGGCAGCACGCAGCTTATCTGGGCACAGTTCTCCAAGGATTATCAGGCCAGAGTTACAGGATTCTGGTTTTCTTGGCATGTAACAATTCACAAGACCTCTGTGTCTCAGTTTCCCTGCCTGTGAAATGGGGAAAAACGAGAACTTTGATCATGGGGTCCTAAAAAGGACCCAGGACAGAGCGAGATCACAGGATGGTTTTATAAGATGGCAAGTGGCTAAGTCAAAGCCAGTCTTTTTGCTCCTGGGAGCCCCTGTAGGGTATTGTGGAGCGCCACAGAGGACAGTTAGATGCTAAAGAGGGGAAATGTGGAGGTTAGAGACAAAGCCCATGTACAGGTGCTCTGCCTGCCTTAGGGGACATTCTATTATGTCCCATGATGACCCAGGAGAAGTGATGGCTAGAAGACAGAAGGTAGGGAGCTAATGTTAGCCGGGGTTCAGCCCGTCCTGGGGAGGAACTGCATGAAGTCTTCCACAAGCTCTCTGACTCAAGAGTCCTACCTTGTCCACTTGGGCCCTTCACCCTGTCACTGCTAGGACCCACTCATAGTTGCCCTCCCCTCCTCTCCCCCCTCCCCACCCCACTTCACCCTTGCTGCATACACAGCCTCTGCTTTTCCCCCCCAACGTGATTGTCCCACAGAGTAGCCTCCTGTCCTCCTGTAGCCTAGGATCCTGGTCCTTCCAGAATGCTCTCACTGCAGCATCTATTCCCCATCCCCAGAAGTGCTGCTAATGTCACTCAGTCCTACATGGAAAGGGAAGCTGCCACATATAGTCTACATGTCCTGTGATTCATCCTCTCAAAGGCCAGCCCAGGTTCAGTCTGGGGCTAGAGTCCACTCCAAGGCAGAGTCAACCAGCCTTGGATATTTCCTGAGCAAGTACCAGGATGGCATTAGTCAAAGTAATGGCTGGTGATTTCAGAAATGCCATAGGGAAGGAAAAACAAAATAATGGCCATATTGATTTGGGGCAGGAGCCTCCTGAAAGCAGCTGCTCCAGCCATCTGCCTCTGGGACCAGCGCTTGCCACATACTCGATACATCCTGAGGTCTTGAGCCTGCCCGTGGGCAACAAGTCTCAGGCATATACCAAGTTCCCCGAGCATGGCTGGCCTCCAGGCAAGCCAAGAACACCAAAGAAAAGATGACACTCCATTGGATGTACCCTGTGTCCATTTCCAAGGAATTCAGGCTATCCTCGGAGGAGGTAACAGCAGAAAGCAAAGCAAACAGGATCTCTGTCTGTACTCAACTTGGGGGCTCAACAGCTTTGGGGCTTTGCCTGCTCCAAAATGTATTCTCTTTGTGATGAAGGATGTCTGCCTCCCTGGACTACAGCCTTGTGCCAGGCATGTGGTAGGTGCTTATATGTTTAACAACCGAGGTCCTCTACCCCTATTATCCAGAACCTCACTATCTTGCAGCAACTGTGAATATGAGACATACAGGCATGTGTCTGACTTTTTGACACTGAGACATACTATTGTCATCCACACACACACATACACACACAGACACACACACACACACAATTGCACACAAAAAAAATCCTCAAAATGCTTCAAGTAAGTTTATGGCTTTTTCTGTACCATATTCATCGTGATCCCGAATAGACCATACTGGTCTAGACCGATCCAGACCAGTCCCGACTGGTCCAGACTGGTCTTGACTGGTCAAACTAGGTAGCTGCCTTGAAATCCAGGATTACAGTATTTTATGCAGCAGCAACCAGCCTCACACATTCATCAACATCCTTGGTAGATTTGATAAGACAGTTACAAATTCTTAAACAGAGGAATCAGATAAAAGAGAGTTTTCCCCACATTTAAAAGGTTTCAATCACCATTGATGGAGAAAACAAGATATTTCATGGGAAAAAAAAAACAGATTTAAACAATATATATCCACATACCCAGCCTTACAGAAAGTACTAGAAGGAAAACCTCAACCCAAGGAATCCAACAACACCCACAATAACACAGACATCTGATAACCTTACACCATCACAACCCAAAGAAGGGAAACACACAAACACTAGCACCAAAAATAATCAGAGTTAACAACCTGGTCATTAATATTGCTTAATATCAATGAAATCAATTCACCTATAAAAAAGACACAGGTTAAGAGAATGGATACCAACACGGGATCCAGCATTGTGCTGTTCACAAGAAACACACCTCAACCTCAAAGACTGACACTACCTCAGAGTAAAGGGTTGGGAAAAGGTTTTCCAAAAAAATGGACCAAAGAAACAAGTGGGTGTGGCTATCCTAATATCTAACAAAGTTGATTTCAAACTAAAATCAATCAGAAGAGATGGAGAAGGACACTTTATACTCATAACAGGAAAAATTCATTAAGAAGAAGTCTGGGGCTGGAGAGATGGCTCGGAGGTTAAGAGCATTGCCTGCTCTTCCAAGGGTCCTGAGTTCAATTCCCAGCAACCACATGGTGGCTCACAACCATATGTAATGAGATCTGGTGCCCTCTTCTGGCCTGAAGACATACAGACAGAATTTGTGTGTGTGTGTGTGTGTGTGTGTACATATATATATATATGTATATATATATAATATTTTTTAAAAAAAGAAGTCTCAATCCTGAACATCTATGCCCCTAATAAAAGAGCTCCCACATATGTAAAATAAACATCACTAAAACTTAAATCACACATCAAACCACACACTAATAGTAGGAGATTTCAACACTCCTCTCTCATCAATGGACAGGTCAAAGAGACAGAAACTTAATAGACAAAAAAGTGAACTAACAGATGTAATGAATCAAATAGACGTAGCAGAACATTCCACCCAAACACAAAAAAATATACCTTCTTCTCAGCACCTCATGCAACCTTCTCTAAAATTGATCACCTACTTGGTAACAAAGCAAATCTCCACAGACACAAAAATTTAGAGTAACCAACTGTGTCTTATTGTATCACAACAGAGTAAAATTAGAATTTAACAACAATACTACCCCCAGAAAGTCTACAAACTCATGTAAATAAAACAGTCAACTACTGAACCACCCCTGGGTCAAAAAAGAAATAAAGAAATCAAAGTCTTCCTTGAATTCAACAAAAATGAAGGCACAACATATCCAAACCTATGAGACACTATGAAAGCAGTGCTAAGAGGAAAGTTCATAGAACTAAGTGCCCACATAAGAAAACAGAGAAAGCTCACAGAGCAACCTAACAGCACACCTGAAAGCTCTAGAA
>NW_004949190.1:1228383-1232626 GCF_000317375.1 Microtus ochrogaster
AAAAAAAAAAAAAAAGACCCAGGGATGGGTGGTTTTAGTGAAGAACTTCCAAAAAGAGCTAATACCTATACACCTCAAAGTGTTCCACTTAATAGAAACAGAAGGGACATTGCAAAAACTTTTTATGTGGCTACAGTTACCCTGATACCAAAACCACACAGATTCAACCAAGAAAGAGAGTTACAGACCAATCTCACTCATGAACATCGATGCAAAAATGATCAATAAATTACTGGCAGAACAAATCCAAGAACACATCAAAAAGTCACCCATCATATTGAAGTCGGCTGCATTCCATAGATGCAGAGATGATTCAACATATGAAAATCTATCGATGTAACCCATCATATAAATAAACTGAAAGAAAAAAAACCATATGATCATTTCATTAGATGCTTAAAGAGTATGACAAAGTTCAACACCCCTTCATGATAAAGGTTTTCGAGAGATTAGGGATACAAGGATCATATCTAAATATAATTAAAGGAATATACAGCAAGCCAACAGCTAACATCAAATTAAATGGAGAGAAACTCAAAGCCATTCCGCTAAAATTAGGAATGAGACAAGGCTGTCTACTCTCTCCATATCTCTTCAACATAAATATTGAAGTTTTAGCAATAGCAATAAGACAACAAAAGGAGATCAAGGGGATTCAAATTGAAAGGAAGAAGTCAAACTTTTATTGTTTGTAGATGATATGATAGTATACATAAGTGACCCCAAAAACTCTACCGGAGAACTCCTACAGCTGATAAATACTTTCAGTGATGTGGCAGGATACAAGGTCAACTCAAAAAAGTCAGTAGCCCTCCTATACACAAAAGATAAAGAAGCTGAGAGGGAAATCAGGGAAACATCACTTTTCACAATAGCCACAAAACACATAAAATATCTTGGGGTAACACTAACCAAGGAAGGGAAAGACCTATTGGATGAGAACTTTAAGTCTTTGAATAAATAAATATAAGAAGATACCATAAAATGGAAATATCTCCCATGCTCTTGGATTGGAAGATCAACATATAAAAATGACAATCCTACCAAAAGCAATCTATAGATTAATTGCAATCCCCATCAAAATCCCAACAAAATTCTTCACAGACCTTGAAAAAACAATAATCAACTTCATATGGAAAAACAAAAAACCCAGGATAGTCAAAGCAATCATATACAATAAAGGAACTTCTGGAGGCATTACCATTCCTGACATCAAGCTCTATTCCAGAGCTACAATAATGAAAACAGCTTGGTATTGGCATAAAAACAGAGATGTTGACCAATGGAATTGAATTGAAGATCTGGATCGTTCACACACTTATGAACAACTGATTTTTGACAAAGAAGCTAAAATTACACAATGAAAAAAGAAGGAATCTTCAACAAATGGTGTTGGCATAACTGGATGTCAAAATGTAGAAGCATAAAAATAGATCCATATCTATCCCCGTGCACAAAACTCAAGTGGATTAAAGACCTCAATATAAATCTGACCACACTGAACCTGATAGAAGAGAAAGTGGGAAGTAGCATTCAATGAATGGGCACAGGAGATCACTTCCTAAATATAACCCAGTAGCATAGACACTAAGAGCAATGATAAATAAATGGGACCTGCTGAAACTGAGAAGCTTCTATAAAGCAAAGGACACAGTCAATAAGACAAAAAAGCAGCCTACTGAATGGGAAAAGTTCTTCACCAACCCAGGTCTGATCTCCAAAATATATAAATTACTCAAGAAATTAGGTATTAATTTCTAAATTGATTAGAATTCTAAATTTCTAAAGAGCCCAATTAAAAATGGAGTACTTAACTGAACAGAAAATTCTCAACAGAAGAAACTCAAATGGCCAAACAATACTTAAGGAAATGTTCAGTGTCCTTAGTTTCAGGGAAATGCAAATCAAAACAATTTTGAGATACCATTTTACACCTGTCAAAATGGCTAAGATCAAAACACTAATGATAGCTTATGCTGGAGAGGATGTAGAGTAAGGGGAACCCTCATCCATTGCTGGTGGGAATGCAAACTTGTAAAACCACTTGGAAATCAGTGTGGCAGTTTCTCAGAAAATTGGGAATCAACCTATCTCAGGATTCTACTATTGGGCATACACCCCAAAAATGCTCAATCATACTACAAAAGCATTTGTTCAACTATGTTCATAGCAGCATTATTTGTAATAGCCAGAACCTAGAAACAACTTAGATGCCCCTCAACAAAAGAATGGATAAAGAAAGTGTGTGACATTTACACATTAGAGTAATACTCAGCAGTATAAAGCAATGACACCTTGAATATTGCATGAAAATGGATGAACCAGAAAACACTATCCTGAGTGAGGTAACTGAGACCCCAAAAATGAATATGGTATGTACTCACTCATTAGTGGATACTAGCTATAAATCAAGAACATTGAGCCTATAGTTTGTGATCCTAGAGAAGCTAAGTAATAAGATAAACCCAAAGAAAAACATATATTTTATATTTTCCTGATGATTAAGGATGTTGAACAATTCTGTAACTGCATTTCAACCACTTGACATTTTTCTGTTGAGAATTCTTTGTTTAGATCTGTACTGCATTTTTAATTGGATTATTTGGAAGTTTGATGTCCAGTTTATTGAGTTCTTTTATACATTCTGGAGATCAACCCTCTGTCAGATGTGGGAATGATGAAGATCTTTTCCCATTCTGTAGGCTGCCGTTTGGTCTTATTGACAGTGTCCTTTGCCTTATAGAAGGTTTTCAGTTTAATGAGGTCCCATTTATTAATTGTCAATCTCAGTGTCTGTGCTACTGTTGTTCTATTCAGGAAGTTCTCTCCTGTGTCAATGTGTTCAAGGCTACTTTCCTCTTTCTCTTCTACCAGGTTCAGTGTAACTGGATTTATGCGGAATTTTAAACAAGGTAATAGATATGGATCTATATGCATTCTTGTATGTGTCAACATCCAATTATGTCTGCACCATTTGTTGAAGATTCTTGCTTTTTTCCAATGCATAATTTTAGCTTCTTTCCCAAAAAAATCAAGTGTTCATAGCTGTGTGGATTTATGTCAGGGTCGTTGATTCCATTCCATTGATACACCTGTCTGTTTTTATGCCAATAATAAGCTGTTTTTATTATTATAGCTCTATATTAGAGATTAAAGTCAGAGAAGGTGATGCCTCTGGAAGTTCCTTTATTATACAGAATTGTTTTAATTATCCTGCAGTTTGTTGTTGTTGTTGTTGTTTTCCCATATGAAGATGAGTATTGTTCTTTCAAGGTCTGTGAAGAATTGTATTGGTATTTTGATGGTGATTGCATTGAATTTGTAGATTGCTTTTTGTAGAGAGAGCCCGCCTTTTGGGGGCAGGATGGCCTCGGGCAAATGTTTACTGATAAATTGGGGTGCGCAGACGCTGCGGCCCATTTCCTGTTTCCTGTTTCTGTGCATCACGGGAACTCCGATTGCGTGAGTGTGCTATTTACATTAAAGTTGTATAAACTTATACCAATTTGTCTGTATTAATTTGTCCCGCCTTCATTTGGCGCTCCAACGTTGTGGCAGATTTGCCCTGCGCCCGCATCAGGACCCGGGCAGTCGCCTCAGCCCGCCTGCAGGTCCCGGGTCAAAGGGCCTTCAGCCACCGCCCTGCACGGGGAACTCGATCTAGTCAGCCTTTGCGAGCGAGATTGGTCGCCGGAGGGAAGCGTTGGTAAATAAGCGGGTAGCCTGCCTTGCGCACAGCAGGTTCCCGTTCCACACCCACCAACTCTGCTTGCCTCTCCCTGCTGACTCCTCAACCATGGCGTCCGGCAAAGCGCGGCTCACTAGAGAAGCCACGGGCTCGCTCGCTCGCTGCTACTGCTCCGGGGCTCACATTGCGCTTCCGGGTGCGTTTGCCTGCACAAACCACCACAAGGGCAGACTTGGTCTGATTCAAAATAACCTCTTTACACACATTATAAATCCTCAAGCAGAATGATAAATTTCGGTTTTGAGTTGTTTCAGGCCGGCCCTCCACGTGGACTCAAGTGGATTCTTCCACCACCCCTGGCAGAAACCAGTCATTGCAGGTAAAAATTTTTTTCCTTATAAAAAAAAAAAAGATGTCTGAGAATATTACCCTCGAGAATTTTAATGGTCTTTTTGAGTGTGCCATGTGGGAGATCTTAAAAGAGATGTCTAGCAACCCACATCTAAGCATTATTCTGGGATTAGTAATTTTCCTTGGCACTAAATGGTTTGACAG
>NW_004949190.1:1251108-1263487 GCF_000317375.1 Microtus ochrogaster
TATTTATTTAAAGGGGAAAAAACTTACATATCACCGTCAGCCCTCTGTGCAACCAAGAAGGGAGTCTAGTCACTGGCGGAGCAGGAAGTGAAGAGAGAGAGAGAAGGAAGTGGCCACTTTTTTAAAGGGAGAGAGAACACACCCCAATGGGCTCGTATCTCAGTGGCTATAGGCTGGAGGAGCGGAAGGACCTCCCGCAACGCTTTTGGAAAATTTGGAAACAAATAGCTGGGGGGAGAAGTTAAGGTGTTTGCTAGACAAATAAATGTGAGGACTGGAGTTCAGACCTCCAGAAATCCAGAAAAATTTCTAATGGGCCTGTGACCAGTCTTTTTAATTGGAAGTTTGGAAAGCAGGGACAAGGGATTCCCCAGAGAAATCTCTCTAGCAAGACTAGCCATAGCAGCGAGATCTGAGTATGATTGAAGAGTCCCTTGCTGTGGGATAGTCTTCCTGTATGCTGTGAATATGGGTTGTTCTCATTGGTTGATGAATAAATATGCTTTGTTCTATGGCAATGCATGGTAGAGCCAGGTGGAAAATCTAAGCAGAGATACAGGAAAAGAAGGGCAGAGTTTGGAAGACACCAGATAGACACTGACTTTCCTGTCTGCCAGTTCCTGAATAACTTAGAGGCTTAATATTATTTATAAATTCTTGACCAATGGCTCAGGCTTATTATTAACTATCTCTTATACTTAAATCAACCCATATTTTTCATCTGTGCTTTGCCATGTTTTTTGTGGTTTGTTATCTCAATTTTTATATGTCTTGCTTTCTCAGTGTCTATCTGGTGTCTTCCAAACTCTTTTCATCCAAGTTACAGCCAAATCTGAAACGCAGAACACTGCGCAGTCTGAAAACACGCCATGCCCTTCCGCCTGCCTAAGCCTGATTTGGCCTTCTGCCCAGGTGCAGTTGGGGAGTGCTGAGCCATCAGCGCGGTCTCAGAGCACTCTCCTTCTGATCCCAAGCGGGAACACAAACATCCAGTCCCATAAAATCCATTGAAATGCTTCAAAGCCAGAGTTCAGGCTGGCAGTACAGCTCCAAGAAGCCGCACTTTAAAATGACAGAGCGTTTTTTCTGCTGCTGTTGCCGAATCAGGAAATCTCTCTATAGCACACCACCAACAAACAGCAAAAATCTGTGTTAAACTCTGTTTTTTTCTCTGATTAAAATTAAGCTCTCTCAGGTTTTACATGGAGTTCATTAGCACGTTGGGTTCCACTCTGTTGAAATAAGGGCAGCGGGGCTGTGTTTCAGGCACCCAGCCGCCCGCACGGCTAGCTTTACCCAAAATAATTACACGGAAACTGTATTCTTTTAAACACCACTTGGCCTGTTATATCTAGCCTTTTCTTGGCTAACTCTCGCACCTGGACTAGCCCATTTCTTATAATTTGTGTAGCCCACGAGCTGGCTTACCAGGAATGATCTTAACCTGCATCTGCCTAGAGTGGGAGAATCATGGCGACTCTCTGACTCAGCTTCTTTCTCCCAGCATTCTGTTCTGTTTACTCCACCCACCTATGTTTTAACCTATGAGGGCCAAGCAGTTTCTTTATTGCTTAACCAATGAAATCAACAGATTGATATATGACACTCCCACATCACAACATATTGTATATATGTTTCTACTCTTCATTAAGGTATTGTAACTATTTAGTTCATTTAAAATATAACGTTTAAAAGCTATTATTATAAATTACTTAAGATAATAAGAAAACATATATTAATAGTCAATTATAATAATAAAATTTATAGATATGTTAAATATGTTTTCAAGATCACATAGAAATAGATTTATTTTAGATAGATGGTCTTTAAATGGTTCAAAGACCTATATAATATGGCATTTAAAATGTTTTTAACCTAAGATTTTTTTTTGATGAGAATTAAAACACATGTCCTGGCAGCAATTACCAATTACTTCAAAGAGGATAAAAGACATCAAAGAAACTCCTTATAAAGTTTACCTTCAATGTGGCAAGGCTAGCCATTTGGGCAAGTATCTTTTCTTGCCTGGAGTGCTTGAGAGTATGTTGTATAACTTGGACCCACAGGACCCACAAACAATGCTGAACTTTGTTAATGCAAGGTGGGATAGTTCTTCAGGGTTCCTTCTTCATGGAAAAAACTGCCAGATATTCTGCAGGACACAGAGAAAAGAGATTGATGAAATAGGCAGGACAGTGTTCCAAATTTATTGCTTCACTAAAATGTCTGCTGTATACTATGAGCCTGTAGGCTGAAGATGGATGCCCCAGCATTACAGAAGAACTTTGGGTGACTGTCCAGGCAGCCAGATGTCTCTCATTTCTAGAGTTTTGGAAGTTGTTTGCTTGCCCTTCCTGTTTACTCAAGTAATATCATATCCTTCTGAGGTCTTTGATGGAATTGAAGACTAGATAGTTATATCTTTCTTTAGTTATGATAAAAGATAAATTAGGAATGAAACTTTATACTCATAAAGATAGGATAGATAATAGAGTATTTTCTTTGATTTTGCCAAGTACAAATAGACTAGATATTATAGCTGTAATTCTTACTTGATAACTGTTTTGTTATATTAAATTTTACTATATCAAAGTAAAAAACTTCCTTTTTCATTAGACAGAAAGGGTGAAATTCTGTGGGATGGTCTTTCAGTACACTGTGAGTATCTGTTTCTCTCATTGGTTGATAAATAAAACTTCTTTGGCCTATGGCAAGGTGGGATAGACCCAGGTGGGAAATCCAACAGAGATACAAGAAAAAAAGGGTGGAGTCTGGGAGAAGTCAACTAGCCACCAAGGAAGCAAGACATGTAAAAAAAATGAGGTAACAAGCCGTGAACCATGTGGCAAAGCATAGATTAAAAATAGATTAAATGTAAGA
This sequence comes from Microtus ochrogaster, assembly GCF_000317375.1. Taxonomy (NCBI): domain Eukaryota; kingdom Metazoa; phylum Chordata; class Mammalia; order Rodentia; family Cricetidae; genus Microtus; species Microtus ochrogaster. The sequence goes on from NW_004949190.1 coordinate 1,253,989, forward strand.
GCTAAATAATAATAACCCTGAGCAACCAGCCAAGCATTTATAAGTAATAGTAAGTCTCTGAGTGGTTATTTGGGAATTGGGAGCTGGGAGAGAAACTGCCGATTAGAGTCCCTTCTTCAATACATAAGGTGAAAGAGCCACTGACATCCACATGCACAAGCATATTCATGCACATGTACGCCCACACATGTGCCTACATACATGCTAAAATAGGCATAAATAAAGATACACACCACACACATAAAAGTGGAAAAAGAAAATTTGGAAACCATCAAAAGGCATATTGTTGTAGGATTTCATAGCAGTTTTATTCTATTTTTCATTTATTATGATCACTTTTGCCTGCTAATGACACTTAGTCCTAGAACAGTGCCTGGTTCATATTGGATGCTAAGATAATATTTATTGAACACAGAAGGTATGATATGAATACATATACCATTTTATATTGTTTCTATTTTAAATACTAATTATTTATTTCATTTTGATTTATTTATTTTATTTTTTCTTTTATTAAGAATAGATTTTTTTGAGCAAAAAAAAAAAAGGCCTCGACATTCCATCCTTTAAGTTACAATGGGGACAACTGGGACAGGAATGAGTTGGAACGGGATGATTAGGAAGGGCTCAAGAGCACTAAAATTCTAGTCTGTTGAAGGGAGTTAGCCACTGCTTGTGAGTTCCTGGCCACCCAGATAGCTTACTTAGTCCCAAAATAATCACACAGAAACTGTATTAATTAAATCACTGCTTGGCCCATTAGCTCTAGCTTCTTATTGGCTAACTCTAAATATTAATTTAATCCATTTCTATTAATCTGTGTATCGTCACATGGCAGTGGCTTACTGGCAAAGTTCCCAGAGGCTGTCTCTGGCGGCTCCATGGCTTCTCTCTAACCTTGCCTTCCCCTTCCCATGCTATAGGCCAAGCCAGTTTTTATTTATTAACCAATACATAGACAGAAGGACCTCTAGTCTACTTAGTTTTTTTTGTATTGGAAGGGCTCCTTGCCAGTCTCATTGAGAAGGCAAGTGTGGACAATGGCTTCTGTCACTGCAAAGCGGGGGGGGGGGGGTCACAATTGGCAGAAGGACAATGGTCTTCAAAGTAACCCTTCTTCTCCTGGCCGACAGTCTGGGTAATGCAGATGCTGGCACGGCTGTTGGCAACACCAGCAGAAAAGTCATTGATGTTGAAGATTTCAAGGATTCCAGTTAGATGCTAGGCATGGTCCAGGCCTTCCCTTGGGATCATAGGCCTGAATATGGTACTAGTTCCACTTGCTTAGTTTTACAATGGCCTCTTCAATGTACTTCAGACCATTCTTCTCCCGAATGGCCTTGGTGCAGAAGTTGGTATGGCACCTTGCACCATTCTGGTTCCCAGGAGTGAGTTGGGATCAAAGGTTGCTATTACCCCAGAGTCTTCACATACACGGTGCGAAATGATACAGGCCACTTAGAGATGATCTCCCACATTGATTCTTTCACAGATTCCTGTTTGGAATTCCCGCTGGGCTGACAAGACCTCAGCATTTGTTTCTGTAAACTTGACTCCAGCATACAAACAAACCCGGTAGTGAACCTTCACAATATCCCTGCCATTAGCTTTGTCTGCTTCCACACCACAGTAATATGAACCTGGGGGCCCAGGGTAGCCATTGGAAAGCCAACCAAAAAGGTGTCCATCTGTTCCCATGAGAGTATATTACTGTTCCACTTCAAATCATGGGTGCTGGTGGTTTACCATGTCCATTACCCGTTCACAGGTATGCCTTAAATTGGTCTCTACAGGCTTCCAGTTATACTTGAAAACTTCATCGAACACCAACTTGGGCTCTTTGAGAAAGTGCTCCCTAAACTTGGCGACGATACTAAGATACATGTCACTGTTGGAACCCTCAGACTGAAAGGTACTAGATCCATCAAAATTCCACTCAGGTAACTCTTACACACTTGGGCTCACAGTCCAGGGTGCAGATCTCGCGGCTCAGTCCTTCTCCAGTACATCAACCCAGATATACATGGACTGGATTTTCTCACCCTGGGGAAGGGACATGTACATTTACTTGATGCCTTTTTTTCAGGTGGGAACGTGTTGAGGTGGCCATGGTGGAAGGCGTTCCGAGCGGTGTCTGGCAGGATGATGGATGGGGTGTTCAGGCCACGAGAGTGAGGCAAAGAGGGAGGAGATGTGTGTGGGAATCAGACAGTCCACTCTATTCTCACTCTCAGCTCTGAATAATAGATTCTTTTCTCATAAAATATATTCTGACTACAGTTTTCCTTTCTCTACTAATTCCAGTTCCTCCCCACCTCCCCTTCCATCCAGATACACTCTGTTTCTGTTTCTACAAGAGCTAGTTCCAGGACAGGCTCCAAAGCTACAGAGAAACCCTGTCTTGAAAACAAACAAACAAACAAACCAAAAACGAAAAAAGAAAAAACAGGCTTCTGAGAGATAATGATAAAACATAACAAAATAAAATATAATAAAATAAAGCAAAAACCATCACATCAAAGTTGGACAAAACAAACCCAAACTAAGGAAAAAAAGCTCAAAAGAAAGCTCAAGAAACAGAGACCCACTCATTCACACACTCAGGAATCTCAGAAAAGCACTAAACTGAAAGCTATAGTATATAGGCAGAGGACCTGTTGCAGTCATGCAGACCCATGTATGCACTGTGCTTGTGGCTTCAGTGTATGCGAGTTCATATGAGCTTTACTCGGTTGATTTAGAGGGTCTTGTTCCCCTGGTGTCCTCCATCACCTTTGGCTCTTATATTCTTTTCACGACCTCCTCCATGGGGTACCCTGAGCTTTGAGGAGAGGGATTTGATGGCGACATCCCATTTAGAGCTATGTGTTCCAAGGTCTCTCTCTATCTGCCCAGTGTCTCCCTGTAGGTCTCTGTATTTTTTCCCATCTGCTGCAACTGGAAGCTTCTCTTTATGATGGCTGAGCAAGGTACTGATCTGTGAATATAGCAGACTATAATTAAGAGCAATTTTATTGTTAATTTTTTGGTTTTTTTTTAATTTATTTATTTATTAAGGATTTCTGCCTCCTCCCTGCCACCGCCTCCCATTTCCCTCCCCCTCCCCCGATCAAGTCCCTCTCCCTCATCAGCTTGAAGAGCAATCAGGGTTCCCTGACCTGTGAGAAGTCCAAGGACCGCCCACCTCCATCCAGGTTTAGTAAGTTGAGCATCTAACCTGCCTAGGCTCCCCCAAAGCCAGTATGTGCAGTAGGATCAAAAACCCATTGCCATTGTTCTTGAGTTCTCATTAGTCCTCATTGTCCGCTATGTTCAGCAAGTCCAGTTTTATGCTTTTTTCAGACCCAAGCCAGCTGGCCTTGGTGAATTCCGGATAGAACATCCTCATTGTCTCAGTGTGTGGGTGTATTGTTAATTTTTTTAGGCCAGTAATATTTGGTTTTATCCTATATCTTTGGTGTATCTAGTTTCTGGTTCTTGTTTACCTCAGATATGGGTTATATCTGGTGGACTAATTGGCCTTTAGTCAAATCAGACATTGGTTGACTACTCCCACAAACTTTGTGCCACTATTGCCCTAGCATATTTTTTAGGCAGGACAATGTGGAGATCAAAGGTTTTATGGCTGGGTTGTTTACATTTCTCCTTTGGTAACCTACTTCTTCCCAAACCAAAGACACTAGAACATAGAGGTGAAGTTTCTATGCAGGCACAAGCTCAACCTCTCTATGTTCAAGGAGTGTGTGTGAATGTGTTGTCTTCAGCATTGGGGACTTGCCCATTGGAAGAGAACAACCTATCATCTTATCAACAGCCTGGGGTGTTTGGGGATTTCCATGGGACCCCCTTGGGCCAACACCTCAATTGGATGTAACCCAGACTCTAATTGATTTTGATTTGTGACAAGATATGGCCAGTTGGGAGTCTCTCTCTCTCTCTCTCTCTCTCTCTCTCTCTCTCTCTCTCTCATTATTTGGAGACAGGATTGATTAGGATTGCCTTCATATATTTTAGGACATTTCCACTGCACTGGGTTTCCATGCCATCCCTCCAATGCACCTTAATTCTAGCTGTCTCTCCTTGTATCTCCTCCCTCAACCCTGTCTCTCCTTTCTCTCCCCACCTAATGCTCATTCCCATCCTCCTTGTCCCTAGTCCAGTCATAAAACCTATTATATTTTCCCCTTCCACAGAGATTCATTTGCCCTCACTAGTCCCTGTTCTATACCTGATTTCTCAGGGAGTATGGATTGTAGCTTGATTATAATTTATTTAATGGCTAATAACCACATATAAGCAAATGCATACCATATTTATCTTTCTGGGTCTGGGTAGCTTCATTCCAAATGTTTTTATTCTAGTTCTAACTATTAGCCTGCAAATTTCATGTTATGATTTTCTTTTAACATATGAGTAATATTTCATTGTATAAATGTACCATATTTTCTTTATTCATTCCTCTGTTATGGGATATCTAGTTTGTTTCCAGTTTCTGGCTATTATGGATAGAATGACAATGAACATGCTTTAGCAAGTGTCCTTGTGGTAGGATGAAGCAGGCTGGTCTTGAACTCAGATGCCCACCTTCCTCTGCCTCCAGAATGCTGGATTAAAAGTGTGGGCCATCACAACGCAGGATGAAGTCTGTTTTTCCATTTTTATTGATTTTTATTGAGCTCTACATTTTTCTCTGCTCCCTCCTTGCCTCTCCCCTCCCCCTTCAACCCTCCCCCAAGGTCCCCATGATCCCAACTTACTCAGGAGATCTTGTCTTTCTCTACTTCCCATGTAGATTAGATCTATGTAAGTCTCTCTTAGCATCCACATTGTTGTCTAAGTTCTCTGGGATTGTGGTTTGTAGGCTGGTTTTCTTTGCCTTATGTTTAAAAACCCACCTATGAGTGAGTACATGTGGTAATTGTCTTTCTGTGTCTGGGTTACCTCACTCAAAATAATGTTTTCTAGCTCCATCCATTTTCCTGCAAAATTCAAGATGTCATTATTTTTTTCTGCTGTGTAGTACTCCATTGTGTAAATATACCACATTTTCCTTATCCATTCTTCAGTCGAGGGACATTTAGGTTGTTTCAAGGTTCTGGCTATGACAAACAATGCTGCTATGAACATAGTTGTGGAGTCTATTTTTTAATAGATAAACGTTAGCTATGAAAAATGTATAGATAGCATCATATTTATTTGTTTATTTATTTATTTATTTATAATTTATTTAACTTTATTTTATGTGCATTGGTGTAAAGGTATCAGCTTCCAGGGAGCTGAAGCTACAAGCAGTTGTGAGCTGCCATGTGGGTGCTGGGAATTGAACCCTGGTCCTTTGGAAGAGCAGCCAGTGCTCTTAACAATTGAACCATCTCTCCAGCCCGATAGCATCATATTTAATGGTATTTATTTTCCTCTACTATAGTTTGAATGTACTCTCCAAAATCATGTGTTGATAACTTAATCCCAAATGCGAAATTATTTGGAGGTAAGGGCAAATTTTCTAAGTCATAATGGCACCAACTTGATAAATAGATTGAGGGAAGTAAAAGAACGAGCTTTAAGGAGGCAAATTTGATTTTTTATGCTCTTATTACCATTAAACATTCACTACAGTTCTTTCACTATAGTTCATGATCCTAGAGAAGCTAAGTAATAAGGTGAACCCAAAGAAAAACATATGTAGACCCACCTGGATATTGAAAACAGACAAGATCGCCTTACAAAATTGGGAGCATGGGGGCGAGGGGTAGAAGGAAGTGCAGAAGGGGAAGAGGAGGGGAGAAGGGGAAGACTGAGAAGAACTTGAGGGAATGGAATAGTCGAGATGGAGGAAGGGGAGATATGAGAGCAAGGAAAGAGATATTTTGATTGAGGGAGCCATTATGGTGTTAGCAAGAAACCTAGCTTTAGAAAAATTCCCAGGAATCTAATAGGATGACCCCAGCTAAGACCCTAAGACCCTAGAAGAGAGGGTGCCCGAACTGGCATTGCCCTGTAGTCAGACTGATGATTATCTTAAATATCACCATAGAAGCCTCATCCAACAACAGATGGAAACAGAGGCAGAGACCCACATCGGAGCACTGGACTCCCAAGGTCCAGCTGAAGAGTGGGAAGAATGAGAATATGAGCAAAGAGGTCAAGACCATGATGAGTTCACCCACTGAAACAGACTGCCTGAGCTAATGGGAGCTGGCCAACTCCAGCCAGACTGGGAAGGAACAAGCATAGGACCAAACTAGGCCCTCTGAGTGTGGTTGACAGTTGTATGGCTGGGGCAAACTGAGGGGCCACTGGCAGTAGCACCAAGATTTATCTCTACTGCTTATATTGTCTTTTTTGGGATCTATTCTCTTTGGATGGATACCTTGCTCAGTCTAGATGTAGTAGGAAGGGCCTTGGACCTTCTACAAGGCAAAGTGCCTCACCCTCTTTTAGGATTTGATGGGGGTGGGGTGGGATAGTGTGTGGAGGGAATAGGAGGAAGGGATGGAGTAGAAATTTGGATTGGTATTTTTTTTAAAAAAATCTAATAAATAAAAAAACCTTTCACTACAAGATAATTTAGTGAGAAGGCCCCTGTCAAACATCAATCTCTTGAAATTCCAATTTCCAGTCTCCAAATCTATGTGGGCAATACATTTCTCTTTGCTATTATTAGATTGACAAGATTGCAGTTTTGCCAGGCAGTGGTGGCGCATGCCTTTAATCTCAGCACTTGGGAGGCAGAGGCAGGCGGATCTCTGTGAGTTCTAGACCAGCCTGGTCTATAAGACCTAGTTCCAGGACAGGCTCCAAAACCACAGAGAAACCCTGTCTCGAAAAACCAAAAAAAAAAAAAAGACTGCAGTTTTCTATTGTTAACTGTACAACATGGACAAAAACAGCCTTTATTATCTGGAGTAAATGGCATGTCCAGACTTAACCACTTGCATTTATCATTATATGAAATGCTCTATCCAGTGGAATTCAGCAAGAGAAGGAAATAGCCCACACTTGAAAGCAGTAAGTGGAATGATAGTGTATAATAACATGAATATCTGAAGGAATCTATTAAGAAGCTACTAGATCTAATATGTGACTTTATTAAGTTTGTGGGTTATAAAATCAATGCACAAATATCAGTTATACTTTTATATATTAGCAATGAGCAGACACAAATTTACCTTTACAAATGAGTGTCATTTATAACATAACAAGGTTTGAAACCACCTAAAGGTACTTAGGGATAAATAGAGATAAAACTGACAAAAGATGTGCAAGGAAGGCCTGTCAACACAAATCTGATCCCTGGAAAACATAAAAGGGTAGGAGAAAACCAACTCTACAAAATTGTTCCTTTACATTCACATGCATGCTGGGGAATATGTGCCCTCCTTGCATCATATAATCACACCACACACACACACACACACACACACACACACACACACACACATCAATCAATTAGTTACTAAAAGAGGTATGACAACTGTATAGTAAAAAATGAGAATAAAAAATAATTATCTTTTGGTTGTGAGCTTATCCTTTAATGGCTAAGTCATCTCTTCAGCCATCTCTATATCTTTCCAAAAAGTATGATCAATATAATGGAAACAAAGAAAAAATACAAAGAATCAATGAAACAAAGAGTTGGTTCTTCGAGAAAATCAATAAGATAGACAAACTCTTATCCAAACTAAGAGGCAGAGAGTGTAGGTGGTTCTTCTGTCTATGTGTTTCTTGCATTGGCCTTTTGATAGGGCAGCACTTAGGTAGGCAGAGTAGACAGAACTGAATGCTGGGAAGAAGGGCAGAGTGGCAGAAAGCCATGGATCTCCTGCCTGGGACAGACACTGGTTAGAATCTTGCCGGTAAGCCACAGTTATGTGACAATACACAGATTAATGAAAATGGGTTAAATTAAGATGTAAGAATCAGCCAATAAGAAATTAAAGCTAATGAGTCAGGAAGTGATTTAATTAATACAACTTCTGTGTGATTATTTCTGATGTAAGCTAGCGGTGGGGCCCAGGACCAAAAGCAGGGCCTCTCTCCATTCAACAGTGAATATCCATATCAAAAAAATCAGAAGCAAAAAGGGAACATAACAACAGACACTGAGGAAAACCAGAGAATCAGTAGATTATACTTCAAAAACCTATACTCTACAAAATTAGAAAATCTAAAACAAATGGACAATTTTCTTGATAGGTACCACATACCAATATCAAATCAACACCAGATAATTTACATAAACACCTAAGAAAATAGAAGCAGTCATTAAAAGTATCCCAACCAAAAAAAATCAATAGAAAGATGGTTTCAGCACAGTATTCTATCAGAATTTCAAAGAAGAGCTAATACCAATACTCCTCAAATTTCTGTATGTTGTTTTCATACAACAGAAAGAGAAGAAACATTGCCAAATTCTTTTTTAATTCTTTCCAGTTACTCGGATACTCAACCTACACAAAGATGCAACAAAGAAACAGAATTACAGTCCAATCCCCTTCATAAGCGCTGATGTAAAAATGTTCAATAAAATACTACCAAACTGAATCCAAGAACACATAAAAAAAATCTTGCCCCATGATCAAGTAAGCTTCATCCCAGAGATGCAGGGATGGTTCAACATGTGAAAATATGATAATGTAATCCACCACATGAACAAACTGAAAGAAAAAAGAACACATGATCATCTCATTAGATGCAGAAAACGCCTTTGATGAAATCCAACACCCCTTCATGATAAAAGTATTGAAGTGATCAGAGATAAAGCAAATATCTCTAAATATAATAGAAACAATATATAGCAAACAGACAGCCAACATGGAGAGAAACTCAGAGAGATTCCACTAAAATCAGGAACAAGACAAGGCTGTCCATTCTCTCCATATCTATTAAATATAGTACTTGAAGTTCTAACCAGAGCAATAAGACAAGAGAAAATCAAGGAGATACAATTTGAAAGGGAAGAAGTCAAACGTTTGCTATTTGGAGATGATATGATATTACACATAAGTGACCCCAAAAATTCTTCCAGGGAACTCTTACAGCTGATAAATACATTCAATGATATGACTGGATACATGATTAATTAGAAGAATACTCAACAACCCTCCTATAAAAATGATAAATGGGCTGAGAAAAAAAACAGGAAAACAACACTTTTTACAATAGTCACAAATGATATAAACTATCTTGGGGTAACTCTAATCAAACAAGTGAAAGACCTATATGACAAGATTTTCAAGTCTTTGAAGAAGGAAATTGGGAAGGAGATGACAAAATGGCAAGATCTTCCATGCTCATGGGTCCATAGAATTAACATAGTAAAAATGAAAATCTTACCAAAAGCTGAAGGCGGGACGGATTAATACAGACAAATTGGTATAAGTTTATACAACTTTAATGTAAATAGCACACTCACGCAACCGGAGTTCCCACGATGCACAGAAACAGGAAACAGGAAACGGGCCGCAGCGTCTGCACGCCCCAATTTATCAGTAAACAT
>NW_004949190.1:1283142-1289663 GCF_000317375.1 Microtus ochrogaster
CTCCCTTCCTGGTTGCGCAGAGGGCTGATGGTGATCTGTAAGTTTTTTCCCCTTTAAATAAATACTACCCTATTAATCATAATTCCAAACTGCTGTGGCATTGTTTGTGACTTACTCCTTCACAAAAGGAGCATATAATCCTTTTAAATTATAAGACAAAATATGAAAAGAAAAAGAAAAACAACATGCATGTTTCTTTCAAAGATTTTTGCTTTCTTTATTAGAGTAGAAAAGAGTCACTTATTAGTCAAAATATACCTAACTAAGACTTCATATTGTTCTTGGGCATTTCATTCTTTTTCTGACTTATTTATCTCAAAAACCTACCAATTTATTTATAGGAGGAGATTATTCTTAGATCAAAGGAGGATATAATAGTAACTCATAGAAACTTACCATAAATTTAGCAGCTTAACAAAAAATCTGGTTATTTTCTTGAATTAGTAGTATAGGCATGGATTAAGTTTTCTGACCATCATTTTTTAATCTAAAACCTAAGAGCACACCAGGAGCAATATCTGTCTGGGGCATTGGATTTTCCTCCAAGATTAGATAGGATGTAGCAGAATCAACTGCTTTGCAACTTTCAGATACATGGCAACTTTCAAAGGCCAGCAGGAATATGCCAGCCTCTACCTGGCTTCTCTTTAAAAGACTTTCCTGATTAAACCAGACTCACCCAGGATAATCTCCCCTCTCTATTTAATTTAAAAGTAAGTGGTTGGAAGCTTAACTGCATTTGCACAAGCCTTTTTGCCATCACATCCACTGCAATAATTATAGGTGTTGATCCTCTAAGATTCTGTATGTGGACAATGGGAGAATTTCAGTTTTCTTCATCAGTTTATTTTTTCAAATAGGTCCCTGTAACTGACCCCACATTCTTTTTCATCACATAATTCTTGGTGTGGAGAATCTGGCTGCATGAATACAAGGGCCTAACTGTTTATTTATATATTCAGATTGAAAGCTAAATTGTCAGAAGAAAGGAATAAAACCAGGTCTATTTTATTAAGCTGATATTTCCTCATAGGAAAAGAGCAAAGCACTTACAGCTTATAAAATTAGATGAGCACTTGGGTTTTTTTTTTCTAACGACCCTGGACCACTTCCTGTCTGACCTCTCTCATAGTCTGATGTAATACTAAATAACAATGTCATCTGAGTAATACAAATGTACACACCCTTGGCATATGCAAAAAACAAGAATGTTTTATGCTTTGTTTATTATAAGTTTATGCAGCCGGAAATGCACATAATATACACTCACAAATAAAATTTAATATGCTATTATTTTTTTCAAAATTGATTTGGTTAGTCGAAAGCAACTACAATGTTTCCTAGCAACAATAACATGATGCGATTTATGAACACCAGCATTAGCCAACAGAATTAAACAATACTGTTCTGATGAAATGTAAGTTGACAGAACACCACATTGTTGAACATCACATTATGAGGGCTAAGTAAACAAGACTCATCAAATCATCTCTTTTTCCTAGGTGCCTTTGCTTTTTTTTTTCATTAGTAGCTGACAACCTAAAACCAAGAACTGAATTAAACTTGGACTTGGTCAGTTTTGAAGGAAGTCTAGCAATGCTTGGAAAACATGTGTCTAGTTCTCAGCAGCAAATATTAAGATGTTTATATGTTTAGTTCTTCATTGTTCAAAGAAAGTAACTGAAGAAACCACGAATTATACTTATAAAGCTGGGCTGTAGTCCCATGGATAGAAATGTCTATGCGTATAAATCTGAAATCATGGCCACTTGCCTGAAACACACACACATACACATCAAACCACCATTACTGTTTGGGGAAGTTTGCAGTATACAGGGAAAGTAAGTGTTTATCAACTTAATTGTCCTATAGAGCATATAATACAGACAAACAAGATGCTTTAGAAAAGCAAAGGGATAATTATGATAAAACAAAGACACAGAGAGAATCAAATTTAGAAGAAGAAGGTCTGAGATGACTGTGGGGAAACAAAATTTACTAGCAGAAAAGGACGTAAGGGGTGCTTCTCCAGAGGAAAGAAGTATAGCAAAATGCATGGGCATCATCTTTTATGAAATAGAAAAAAATGCAATTTTTTTCCACTGGCACCCCTTGAGATAGTGATAAAAGTGATGAATTTGTTTTTACTTCAGCAGGTATATAAGTTGCTACTCTATTTCTCTCTGTGTGTGTCTCTCTCTCTGTTTCTATTTCTCTCTGTGTCTCTGTATCACTGTGTGTGTGATTCCTAAGTGATTTATGTCCTTTGTTTAGTTTTGTTTTTCGGAAGTGGGTTATAACTTTGCAGTCCAAGTTGGCTTTAAACTATCAGGAAATCCTCTTACATAAACCTCCCAAATATTGATATTACAAACATGGGCCATTATCCTAATTAGCTTCAACCCTCAACTTGATAAACCTCGAGTCATCTGAGAAGGGAATTTCAATTGTAGGATTGCTCATATCAGATCAGCAGATAGATTGTTTCTGTGGTGGATTTTCTTGATAGTTAATTGATGGAGAAGGGACAATTATACTTCAGGAAGCATAATTCACTGGGCAGGTAGTCCTAGGCTATATAAGAAAGGTAGCTAAACACTAGCCTGAGTAAACCAACAAGTAAAATTCCTCCATGGATTCTGTCTACTCAAGTTTCTGCTTGAATTCTTACTTTGACATCCCTCAGGGATCAACTATGATCCAAGAAATTTAGCCCAATAAATTCTTTCTGCCCTTAAACTGCTTTTGTCAGAATATTTTATCACACCAACAGAAAGGAAGCTAAAATAGCCACCATGTCTGAGAGGATTACATTTTGAATATAGAATTAAGCAAGTATGTATTCCAAACCACAGCTACCATTAGTATTTTAGAAGACATTTAAATACATGTATACATTGTATAGTGTTTAAATCAGGTTACTTATATCAAATCATCACTTTACTCCATAAAACATGTACAATCTTTTCCATATACCAATTAAAATGCATTTAAAACTTTAATAGCTATTTAAAAGTAATATAGCAAATATTTACTTTTCCAAAATATTATTCATACACAAACTCATCTAGTATTTCAAGAGGGCATCAAGCAAGATACAGCAAGATGGCTTTAAGCCAGCAGTGGCACTGAACACCTGGTGGAAGGTGAGGATAGGAAAATCAGTAGTTCAAGGACATGTTTGGCTACATAGTGAATTTGACCATGCCAGCCTGGGCTACCTCAAACCCTGTCACACACACACACACACACACACACACACACACACACACACACACCAAAAAATTTAAATTAAGAGAAGAGTTTTATTTTCTGAAAGTCTTATCTAAAAGTATTTAAGATATTTTTTATTTTTACCAAGTAACCTGGGCTCACATAGACTAAACCGACAACCAGGGAGCCTGCATGGGACTGACCTAGGCCCTATGTATATATGTTACAGGTATGTAGATTGGTCTACTTGTGCAACTCCTAACAGTGAGACCAGGGACTGTCTCTGCCTCTGTTACCTGCTTTGGGGACCGTTTCCACCTACCAGATTACCTCATCCAGTCTTAATAGGAGAGGAGGTGTCAAATCTCACTGCAACTTGATATCTCATGGCAGGCTGATAGCCATGGTGAGGCTGGTCTTTTCTGAAGTGAAACAGAGAAGGAGTGGATGGGGAAGAAATTGAAAGGAGAGGAGGGAGGGAAAACTTTGGTTGGGATGTAAAAACAAACAAAAAAGATAAGAAAGATACTTTGGATTTTTAAGATGGCTTTTGTAAAGTATAGCATGTTTAAATCTCACACATAGGACTTAAATTTCTGCTTAGTGAATTAGACAATGGAAAAGGAAGTAACATTTAGCTATTAACATTTGTATTTAGTTAGAATTCTCAAAATAAACAGAAGTAATAGAATGAATATATAGGAGGAATCTATATAATAGATCAAATAAAGGGGATTTATTAGATTGGCTTATACACCACAGTCTGGTCAGTCCAACAATGGCTGTCTTTACAGTGGAGATCCTAAAAACACAGTAAAGGCTTAGTCCATGAGGCTGGATGCTTCAGGATTTCCAATTTCGTGTTGAAGGCCTGGAGAACTCATAGCATTCTGTCCATTTGGAAGACAGAAGAATCTGTGTTCTGATGGCAGCAAATAATGACAATGGCAAGAATAGTATAGATGAACTTAGACATATGCTCTTTACGTACTTGTACCTATATCTATAGGAACTTTGTCGACAAAGTTATCTATAGATATAGCTGCGGGTATGTAAAGAATTAAAACAGGAAAACTTTCAAACTTGTTTTATTCTAATTTCTATAAGCATAAAAAATTCACAAATGTATATTTATTCAAATCTGCTTATCAAAAGTTGTCAGTGCAATAAGAGGTAACAGCATGTTAAAATTACCAGGGATGAAAAGATTTTGCTTTACCAACCTTGTACTTGGTCACTGGAAGCATATGAATAAAATAACAAGCAGATCAGCAGGAGAAAATAGCTCCCTTTACATTACAATACACATCTATGTAGGGCTATTTGGTAATGAGTAACTCAAAGGGGATACAGCCTATATGCCTCACTCAGTAAGAAAAGAGGAAGGAGGAGGGTTTCTATGGGAAGAAAAAATGAGAGTAAGGGTTTGGTTTGGTTTAGTTTGGTTTTTTAACCCAAATGATTAAAGATGAAAAAAAATGAGAGATTGGATGATCTGTGACTTCTGTTTATTCAGGTGTAAGTAGTCTTTCTGCCTCCTGACCACGAAACTCCCTAAGAGAGGTGATTTCCGCTAGGTTTGGTCTCTGGAGAGTGGAAATCTCCTCAAAGACAAAGCATTTATGGCAGTCCTCATTTCTCAGAAAGGTCTGGTTTTAGCCAGATGACGGAAGCTCCAAGGAGATTTCTTTCTGCATCTGTTCAATCTCAAATAGCTTCAGCACAAAGCATTCCTTAAGCATCCCTCAGGTTCTACCTGGTAGCCATTTTTGAATGAAGTGTGTTCAGGTCTCAAAAGTTCACACATTATCAATTATTTATCATTAAATCTCCAAAATTAGATTTTTGCAGTAATTAGGCAAACAGAGCAAGCTATAGAAACAACTGGGTGTAGCATACTTTTTAACAAAAACATAATAGCATAATTGCCTCTTCCTGCATTAAACATTTCTGAGAACAAGTGTATTTTTGAGATGGGGGTCACATGTAGAAAAGGCTGAACTTAGCCTCAAATTCCTGATCCTCCTTTGTCTACTCCCACGTGATAAGCTTACAGGTGCCACCACACCAGCAGAATAGTTATGCTTCCCTATCTCACTTGTAAATAATACTGATATTAAGCACAGCTTCTTTTTCTTAGCCACCATAATTAATCCTTGCTCTTGAAGAACCAATCAACTAATCAAGCTTAATTTACTTCAAGATCATCATTGCTACCATGCTTATCATCCCAAAACTATTATATCATATACCCTACCCAATCTTTATCAAGTCCCAGCCTAAAAATCACCTATGTATGTTGACCAAAGTTTTTGTCCCATCCAGTCTTGCAGTCATTCAGTCCCAAAGAAACACACAGGGGTCTACATTAATTATAAAACTGATTGGTCCATTAGCTCAGGCTTCTTATTATCTCTTATAACTTATATTAGCCCATTATTCTTGTCTATGTTAGCCACATGGCTCAGTACCTTATTTGGCAAGGCAGTCACATCTTGCTTCCCCTGCATCTGGGTCACGAATGCAGAATGAAACTTCCCTCTTCCCAGAATTCTCATTGTTCTGTCTCTACTTCCTTCCTGGTCACCCCACCTATACTTCCTGCCTGGCCAATGGAAAATCAGGGTTTAATTAAAAATAATACAAGTGACAAAATAAAAGACCATTGTCCCACAGCATATGTAGGCTCTAACTCCTCCCCAAATGCCCTATAAACATCATACCTCAAATTTCCCAGTTTGAGCTAGTTCGGTACCCTCTTATCAGAGAATATCTAATAAACTCAGCAGTACTGTAATATCTCTATTAGATATTAACAGATTATTTTAATATCTGTACAAACTATGTAACACTGAAGAGTAGATAAAAGGATACTGGGGTTTTTATAAGGCATGCTAGATGTTACTAAGTAGACCTTTCAGGATTCTCTGCTTTTACAAGATCTATACTTGTCTCTGTCTGTGGGATTTCATGTTAGTTGTTAGAATAATCTGATATGTTGCAAAATATTGTATCCATCAATTAATAGCTTTTTTCTTTGTTAAGAGTCCAGCCAATTGAAGTAAAAATAATTCCAATATTACATTTTATTTCCTTATAGGTATCTATCTATCAATTGAGCATCTATGAGGAAGAAGAAATTTGTTTTCTGTGTGGGGAGGGAGTGTTAGCTCAGTGATGGAGGAAGGTCATTGGTTAAGTAATAAAGAAACTGCTTGGCCTCATAGGTTAAAACATAGGTGGGAGGAGTAAACAGAACAGAATGCTGGGAGGAAGAGGAAGTGAGCTCAGAGACGCCATGCTCCCCT
>NW_004949190.1:1292407-1297268 GCF_000317375.1 Microtus ochrogaster
TCTGAGACGCATGCGATGAAGCAAGCCACCAGGTCAGACATGCTGAATCTTTCCCGGTAAGACTGGTGCTACACAATTTATTAGAGATGGGTTGATCAGGATATCAGAATTAGCCAGTAAGGGCTAGAGCTAATGGGCCAAGCAGTGTTTAAATGAATACACTTTTTGTGTTGTTATTTCTGGTGTAAAGTTAGCCGTGCGGGAGCCAGGCAGGACAAAAAACAGGCCCGTAGCTCCCTACTACAGCTCAGGTTCACCTATGACTTGCTATGTAGTGGAGGGATATGTGAGATCCTGTCTTTTAAAACAATTAATTCTTTGTCATACAAAGAAACAATAGATTTTTAAAGACATAGAGATTCTAATTATATTTGGTTTTGTTTTTGGAACAGGGTCTCTCAAAGTCAATTTATAGTTGAAGATGATCTTGACTTTCTGATCCTTCTGCTGAGATTATAGGTGCATACCACCATGCCTGGATTTGAGATGCTAACTGTATTTATCTGATTATTACATATTATATGAATGTTTTGAAAACATGTTATAGCATAAATACAAAATAAATTATAAAAATGAATTATCCCACAGCCCAGGTATTTTCAAATGATATGACTGAAAAAAATTAGTAACATTTTTACCAGTATGTATGAGACTTTGGTTTGACCCCAAGTACCACAAAAGAAAAAAAAAACAAATAAACAAAAAAGACAGAGTTTTTAGTCAGGCATAGTAGTGCATGCTGGTAATTCCAGCAGTAGGAAGGTATAAGATTAGACTTCGACTGAGATTTTGGTTAGCCTTGAGTTGGAGGACAGCCTGTGCTACACAGTGAGTTTAATATCAGCATGGAATATATTGTGAGGCTTTAGGGTGAACATATCCTATCACAATGATACCAATGATACTGGTACTTGGACTATGGTATTGCACAGCAAGGGCCTAAAACAAGCACAATTGAATGATTGCCTAAGTCACAAATATGAACGTCATGAATAATTTTAAATTTTCAGCTTCTACATTAAAACTGTGAAAATATGTAAAATTTATTTTAATGTTATTGAACCCAAAATACAAAAATAGTTTCTGTACCATATTGTAACTAATATAAAGATATTTTAGATTCTTTTTCCTTATAACAAGTTTTCAGAAGTTGTTGCATATTTTATACATCTACCTTATTCACCTTATTTTATACTACTCACACTTTATGTATTCAGTAGGTACATTTATCTAGTGACTTTCATATTAGACAGTGAAAGCCTAACCCTTTTACAAAGGAGCCATAAAGCAGTATTTGCTCAAATATTTGAAATATTGTTTTTTTCAAGGATTTTTTACATTTCCTCATCTATCTATCTATCCATCCATCCACCCACCCACCCACCTACCTACCTACCTATTGAATACATAAAATATCTGTACATTGTCATTGGTCTATCTATCTGCCCCCACACAAGTTTCATGGTGCACTTGTGGACATCAGAAAACAAAGTGCAGTAGTTAATTCTCTCCTTCTACCATATGGTGTTCAGGGATTCAAATCAGGTCATGCTTGCCAGCAAAGATCCCTACCCATTAAGCCATTTCATCTGCCCTGGTGTCTTCTTAAAAAAATTTTTATGGCATTTATTTTGAGATTATAATATACTTATACCATTTCTATCTTTCCTTTCCCTCCCCAAATTTTCTTATATAACCCTTCTTACTTGCTTTCAATTTTTTTTATTAATTGTTGTTATATGACAGTTTGGGTAATTAATTTAGCATTTTAGGAATATTTTTTGATTTATATGATATTTATAAGTTTTCACACTTGCAATAGCATTAACTTAAATACTTGAGAAAACTTAGTCATTTGCAAATCCTAAAAAATTATTTTGTCCTCCTTTTTTGAAATGCTCATGTGCAGAAGAAATTAGTATCAATGGGGAAGCAGGCTATAAAATAAGAATTTTTACACCATTCTGAGATTGTAAAGATTAAAGATAAATTTCTTTTCCTCCTTCCTTCCTTCCTTCCTTCCTTCCTTCCTTCCTTCCTTCCTTCCTTCCTTCTTTCCTTTGAGACAAAGTTTCTCTATGTAACAGTCCTGATTGTCCTGGAACTCACTTTGTAGACCAGACTGGCCTTGTCGAAGTCACCGAGATTGGCCTGCCTCTTTTTCCTGACTGCTGGGATTAAATATGTGTGCCACCACACCCAGCTGTTATGCCAGTTTATCCAAATTGAGGTTGAGGTATGATTTAAGAAGACAAGACTGAGCTTAGTCACTAAAGAAGAAAATCCAGACCTTCCCTTCTTCCTTCCCTCTCCCCATCTCCCCTTTCCCCCAACCTCACCCCCACCCCTGCCCCCACCCCCATGCTCACAACTTTTGCCCTGATCATGTTTGGTTCCAATTTCCAGGAGGATCTATAAATGTTTTTCTTTGAGTTCACCTTGTTATTTGGCTTCTCTAGGCTTGTGAACTATAGGCTTAATGACCTTGGTTTATGGCTAGAGTCCACAAATGAGTGAGTACATACCATATTCATCTTTTTGGGTCTGGGTTATCTCACTCAGGATAGTGTTTTCTATTTCCATTCATTTGCATGCAAAATTCAAGATGTCACTGTTTTTTACCACTGAGTAGTACTTTAATGTGTAGATATTCCACACTTTCTTTATCCATTCTTCCACTGAGGGGCATCTAGGTTGCTTCCAGGTTCTGGCTATTACAAATAATGCTGCTATGAACATAGTTGAACAAATGAGAAGGGAAGGTCTGGCAACAGCTTGGGAAAGTGGGAAGGTGGAGATGGAGGAAGGGCGGATATAGGAGCAGGGAAGAAGATACCTACATTAAGGGATCCATTTTAGGGTTGGCAAGAGACTTGGCTCTAGAGGGGATCCCAGGTGTCCATGGGGATGTCCCCAGCTAGGTCCTTGGACAGCAGAGGAGAGGGTATCTGAACGGTCCTTGCCCCACTATCATACTGATGATTATCTCGAATATCACCATAGAATCTTCGTCCAGCGAAGGATGGAGATAGAGACAGAGACCCTCATCAGAGGAACTGACTGAGCTTCCAAGGTCCAGTTGAAAGGCAGAAGGAGGGAAAAGACAAAGGAAGAAGGAGTTGGTCCACCAACTGAGGCAGTGTGCCTGTTCTAATGGGAGCTCACCAAATCCAGCTGGACTGGGTCTGAATGAGCATGTGATCAAACCGGACTCTCTGATTGTGGCTGACAATGGAGGTTGACTGAGAAGCCATTGATAAAGGCACTGGGACTTGTTTTTACAGCATGTTCTGGCTTTTCAGGACCCCAGTCTATATGGATGCACAGCTCCCTAGGCCTGGATGTAGGGGGAGGGCCTTGGACTTTCCACAGGGCAGGGTTCCCTGCCCTCTCTCAAGCAGGGTGGGAGAGGGAGGGGGGATGTGGGGGAGCTGGAAGGGATTGGGAGGAGGGAAGGAAGTGTAAATAATTGAATGGAAAAATAAAAAATTAAAAAAAAAAGAAAATAATTCGGTTACGGGCCAGGTCCCTAATTTGAGTCAGGATCTAACTGTTCATGTTTGATTCTCCTAGACAGTAACCATTTTCTTAATGTTCAAAATTTATTGTGTGTTAATTTCCAGGCCTTCTCATTGACTAAACTGTTATATATATATATATATATATATATATATATATATATATATATATGCTCGCTGATTGCATTTTAATTATTAAAAAGATGCATGGATATCTCCATAGCTAATGAAGAATCTGAAAGTATTTTTGAGGTTTCCTTATCAACACACTATTCAGATATTATTACATTGTATTTTTGTTTCTTCATGTTATATAAAGTTTGTAAATAAACTATAACATAAACTCTTAGAACTTGGACATTTTTTATAACTTTGTAAAGGATATATAAATGTGAATCGACTAACAAGCAAGTGAACAAGCCAGTGAGTGTATACAAAAGAGAAGCTGTGAATTATTTCGATTCTTCTGAAGAACTTCCATGAAAACCTTGAAGAGTCAGTAAATCTCGAATTCACATAATAAAAACAAAAATCCTTAGCAGGCAAGGCTGGAAATGGCTCAGCAGTTAAGAGCCCTTGCTGCTATCCTAAAGTACCAGAGTTCAGTTTTCATAAGCCACATTTGGTATCTCACACCTGCCTGACACCCTCTTCTGGCCTCTGCGGACTTCCACACACATGTGTCACACACATGGAAGTAAATAAAATACTTTCAATACAACAAATAAAAAGCCCAGTGCCAGGAATAGGCTACTTCTTTTAGAGTTTTTGACGAGTAAGGTACTATAGACACCCCCAACAAGACATTTTAGGCCATCGTTAATGTTCTTGTTTACTCCACAGATCTTGACTGTAAGGCCCTATTGCTGAAGACGCCATGTACCTGAGTCCATAGTACATAGAGAAATCAAACTGGTACTGAATCAAAAACTTCATCCCCCTTGAGTAGTTTACATAGCACTAGAAGGTTCTCTGAAACTACCAGAGGAGAACAAGTCATCAGTCTTACACAATTGTGAATTCTGTGAGCTACCAGCCTGGCAAGATACCCATAGGTACATTAGTGGCATGAGTGTCATGGAAATAACAAACCACTTTCTGATTGGATTTAAGGCACACATGACAAGATGAACCACATACATGGCTATTTCCATCTAGACAGGACATAGATCTTAACAGAAAAGCTACTACTCTTATTCTGCTAAATGTATATAGTTTTTTTTTTTTTGGGTAGGAAAGGGTTTATTCAGTTTACTCTTCCATGCTGTAGTTTTTCTTTTTTTTTTAATTTAATTTTATTTTTTTATTAAGAAAGAAAAAAAATTTTCCGCCTCCTCCCAGCC
>NW_004949190.1:1297450-1299999 GCF_000317375.1 Microtus ochrogaster
AGAAGTAGGATCAAAACCCAGTGCCATTGTCCTTGGCTTCTCAGCAGCTCTCATTGTCTGCCATATTCAGAGAGTCCGGGTTTATCCCCTGCTTTTCGAGTCACCATCCAGCTGGCATTGGTGAGCTCCCAATAGATTTAAAACGGCGGTGTCGCCGTTTTAAATGAACTCTTAATGACCGGTCATTGTACCTGTAGATAAAGGTATCTGTCAACCCTCATCAGAGAAGCTTCTATTTATAATAGGTTATGATCCATACAGAGACCCACAAACTTGCCAATGTGCAGAGAATTAGAGACTACAGGATGTCCAGCTCTAAATGGAACACATATACTGCATCTCTTCCTCCAAAGGCTCACAGATCATTGCAGAAGAGGGAGATAAAAGGAATATAAGAGCTAGAAGTGGTAGGTAACTACAAGGAAACAGTGTCTTCTGGACACAGGATATGCTCTGGACAAAGGGCAGTTACATATGTGAACTCACAGAGATTGTGACCTTGATGGAGAAAAAAAATTATACAACACTGCATGGAAAAGAAAGGTGGTGGAAGGAAAGAAGTATATGATAAAAAATGTGTACAAAATTATCAAGGAACTAATTTAAAAGTTAAAACAACAAAAAGATTTAAAAATATATCACATGATAAAAAGTTTAGTCTATGGCATACAGAAACTTACAATGATTGCTTCTTTGAATAAGTGAATTTTGCAAAGTTTGCCTTTCAAAAAAATTTTTAATTAAATAGCATCTTCCTCAAATGAGCTTACACTGTTGATGAAACAATGCAGCATTAGCATGCAAAATTTGTGGCCATGTTTTTCCATATTGCTAGGATTTATAAGAACTTTAGATATTAATAAAACATTTCTTCTATAGGTTTTCAGCCATACTACATAACTATATCTTAACTAACTTGGTAATTTCCAATATACAATTTGTGATAATGAGAAAATTCCAATATGAAAACAATATATGACTTGAGGCATTTCTCATCTATCACAGTGTTGGCCTAGCATACACAAAGCCCTAGGTTTGATCCTCAGTACTTCATAAACTGGTTATGGGTACATGCCTGTAATTGCAGCACTAAAGCAAATGCAGGTCGTCCTTAAGTCATATAGAGAGTTCAAGTCCAGACAGGAATATTTGAGGTCCTGTCTGAAAACTTTAGAAATAAAATATAGAAAATACTGTGATTGGAACAGAGACAAAGGAAAATTAGTAATAAATGCAGACAACTTTAAGGGTACTTGTACAATGCTTTATTAACTCTGAGCTGCACATTTTTTTTTTGTTTTAGTTTTTCAAGACAGGTTTTTTTTCTGTGTAGCTCTGCCTTTTCTGGAACTTGTTTTTTTTTTTTTTGTTTTAGTTTTTCAAGACAGGTTTTTTTTCTGTGTAGCTCTGCCTTTTCTGGAACTTGCTTTTTAGAGCAGTCTGACCTTGAATTTAAAACTCAGAGACGTGTCTGTGTCTGCCTCTTGAATGCTGGGATTAAAGACATGTACAGTCACTGCCCAGCAAGCTGTGCAAATTTAAAAGATGACAATTGATAAAAAAAAATGTTTATAAGTAATTCTGGTATAGGGGCCAGTATAATTGTATAGTCTCTGAATATTTATAGTAACTGTGTTTAGTTACTGTTCTAATGCTGTGATAAGACACCATGAGCAAGGCAACTTATAAAAGAATGCAATTAACTAGAGGCTTGCTTACAGTTTCAGGTGAATCTATGACCATCATGGTGGGCCAGCAGGCATGGTGCTGGAGCAGTAGCTGAGAACATCTATCTTTATCTGCAAGTAGTAGGTAAGGAGCTAATTTGGAATGGCACAAGTTTATTGAAACATATCCCCAGTGATATACCTTATCCAACAAGGTCACAACTCCTAATCCTTCCTAAACAGGCCACCAACTGGGAAACAGACATTCAAATATATGAGCCTATATGGCCATTCACATTCAAACTACCACAGTAATCATTAGATAAATCATTATATTGTGGCTTTGCTGGTCTTTAAGGCTCATTAATTCCCTCAGCCAGAATTTAATTGGTTAAAATGATATTCTTGGTTAAGTAAATCCCCATTTGGGTTAATATGCATGACAGTAGAATAAAATTAAGGTAAAATGAAGTCTAAATTGTTGTGAAATATTATTTTAATTGGGCAAAGATGTTTCATATGTGTTTATGCTGCAGAATATAACCTTAACTGTGTGAAGGTGTGTTACTTTTGTTTATGTTGCACTTGTTTAATTACGTAAAGATTTGTGGCACTTGTTTCACCATAACTTCCTAGGGCATCTGTTTGGTCTACTTAAAAGGTGAATGGCTAATAGCTAGACAGGAAAAGGATATGCAGGGCTGTCAGGCCGAGAGAATAAACAGGAAGTAAAATCTAGGCTCAGGAAGAAGATTAAGAGAGAAGTAGGAGAAGAGAAGAGAGAACTAGGGACACACCTGGTGCAAAAAGCCAAGCAGCCACCTGCCAGTGACATGAGAAGCAGTGAAAGATACAAAGAGAGAGAGCGAGAAAAAAGAAAGA
>NW_004949190.1:1300099-1304945 GCF_000317375.1 Microtus ochrogaster
GAAAGAAAGAAAGAAAGAAAGAAAGAAAGAAAGAAAGAAAGAAAGAAAGAAAGAAAGAAAGTGAGTGAGTGTGGGACCCTCACCCCTTATTCTCAAAGGGGTAAGAAGAAATTTCCTAGCAGAATGTTTTCCCAGGAAGATAGTGGCCTTCCCCTCTCCCACTCAGGAGATTCCGAGCACAAGGTCACTTAGCTCAGCCCAGCCAGTCACCTGGTACAGGCTGATAAAGATGGCCTAACTCAAGATCAGTGGCCTTGCTCTAAAAACAAGAAAAAGCTGACTTAACAGAATGGGAGGGAGCAAAAGTCCTTGTACCCATGCCAAAGCATCTTCAAAGATTCTCTTTGTAGTTATGCCTTAAAAAGCTTACCCCACAGAGGAGATACAACTCCTCTCTACCTTGTTGTAACGGGGATGGAGATGAGTTCCAAATATGTTTGTATTATGCTGATTAAACCTTGCTTATTACAGTCTGGGCCTCTCTGGTGGTCTCTCTCTGGGGGTCGTAATCTAGGTACAACAAAAGAAAGGAAGAAAACGAGGCAAAAGTAGGTAAAGAGAAAAGGTTAATTTAAGTTAAAAGAGCTAGCCCCAGACATGCCTAAGCTAGACCAAGCATTCAAAATTAATAATAAGTCTAATAAGTCTCTGTGACATGATTTGGAAGCTTGTTAGTGGCCCCCCAAAAGAAAAAATCCTGGTATACCAAATCAATAATGTTATTTCCTCCTCTCCAAGCATTTACTATCAAGTTGACATCCATTAAAAGTAGAGAGTATATGTTACTGCCCTACAGTTTTGGCAACTACATAATATTATTTTCTGGACAGAGAATGAGTTTTACACCACAGGTTTCCAAAACAGTCACATATACCCCAGGGTGTGAACAAAATGAGCCATGGAGTACAAGAGGAGAATTAGCTGAGTTGTTACTTAATTTTTCACTTACTATGTCTTTACTACATTTTTAAAAGCTCTGTTGAAATATAAATTCCAGTCTATAAAATGCATCCCTTTACATTTTCAATATATTGCTATTTGTATCATCTTTGTTATAATCTAATTTTAGAATATTTTTATAGTGGGACTAGAAAGATGGCTCCACAGTTAAAAGCACATGCTGCTCTTACAGAGGACCAGAGTTCAGTTCCCAGCACTCATATAGAGTAGCTCATCTGCAACTCCAGACCCAGGGAATCCAATACCCTCTTCTCACCCCTGCAGGCTCCTACACTCATGTGCACACATCCCTCCAACATATATACACATAATTCAAAATAGAATAATATCCATTTTAAAAGAGAAGTTTCAACTGAAGAGAAGGCTTGGTGGTTAAAAGCTCTTGCAACTCCTGCAGAAGACCCAGGTTCAGTTCCTAGTGCTGATACGGTGGTCCTTGGACTTCCCCACAGGTCAGGGAACCCTGATTGCTCTTCGAGCTGATGAGGGAGGGGGACTTGATCGGGGGAAGGGGAGAGAAATGGGAGGCGGTGGCAGGGAGAAGGCAGAAATCCTTAATAAATAAATAAAATTAAAAATAAAAGATAACATAAAATTAGAAAAAAAACCATCCATAACTTCAGTTTCAGGAGTCTTCTGGCCTCCCTGGACACTTGACTCACACAGTACAGTTGTATGAATTGAAAACACTCAAAAACATAGAAGAAGAATAAATAAATATTTGGGGGGGCTGGAAAGATGACTCAGCAGTTAAAAGAACTTGTAACTTTTTGCAGAGAACCAGAATTCGACTCCCAGTACCCACATGGTGGTTTACAACCATCTATAACTGCTTCCATTAGATCCAACACCCTCTTCTGACCTCCCTGGGAACCAGATAAGCTAAGGGTGCATAAGCAAAAGATATTTTCATATAAAACAAATCTTTTTTATAAAAGAACATTTTCATTATTTTGTAAGCATACTCTGTTTCTAATAGCAACCTCATTCACTCTATCCCCAAGCAATCACGATTGTTTGTCTCTATAGATATTTCTGCTCTGGATATTCCATATAAATGAAATCATGTAATAAGAATTTTAATAGACTCACATGTCATGCTATTTTCAAGGATCTTCCATGTCATGATACATAATCAATACTTCATTGTTTTAATGCCAAAACATATTCCTTTGTATAGGAAAAGCACATTTTTTTATCCATTCACCAGTTTATGAATAGTTTGGCTGTTACCAAGTCAGGGCTGGTATAAATAATTTTGTGATAAACATCCATGAAGAAATTTTATTTGAATAGATGTTGTTAATTTATAGCAAAAAAAATCTGAGTTAAATGGTAGTTTGAGGTAGATTGTAGAATTGCTAGAATGTTTTCCATAATGGCTATACAATTCACATTTATATAAGGGTTTACATTTCTCCATATTGTCATCAGCCCTGCTATTTTCCATCTAGTGAATTGCATTGGTATCATGGTTTGATTTAAATTTTTCATGTACATTTAACTATTTGTTTCCTTAAAGAGCATAGTGTGGTCAGAGAACAAGCTTTGGGAGTCACTTCTCTCCTTCTACTATGTGAATCCTGGGATTGAAGTCAGGTTACTAGGATTGTTGGCAATCACCTTTATCTGATGAACCATCCCAGTAGCCCCAAGGTTATTTTGACTGTCACTGGCTTGATGAATAATGATATTGAGAACCCCTTTATGTATACAGTGTACATTTTCATGACTTTTTAAAAATTGTTTGCCCCAGTACTATCTAAATTACGTTTAATTTATTTGTAACAGTGCCATTAAAAGTAAAAAAGAGGACCAGGTGATGGTAGCTCACACCTTTAATCCCAGCACTCAGGAGGCAGAGGCAGGCAGATCTCTGGGAGTTTGAGGCCAGCCTGGTGTACAAAGTGGGTTCCAAGACAACCAGGGCTATACAGAGAAATCCTGTCTTGAAATAAAATAAAATAAAATAAAATAAAATAAAATAAAATAAAATAAAATAAAATAAAATAAAAAGAGCAGAAGCCTTGTTATGTAAGATCCTTTAGGACAAAAACTTGAGGTTTTCATGAGCAGAGACTTTCTGGGATTTTTCTCAGGATGATTTGCTACAGTTCTATTTGACTGCTGATTTTACTATTTCATTCTTTTTAATGACTGAGTAATATACTCCATTGTATAAATGTACCACATTTTCTTTATCTATTCTTTGGTTTAGTTACATCTAGGTTGTTTCCAATTTCTGGCTAGTATGACTAGAGCAACATGGAACGTGTTTGAACAAACTTCTCTCTGATAAGATGAAGCGTCCTTTGGGTATGTGCCTAAGAATGGGATAGCTAAATCTTGAGGTAGATAAATTCCCATCTTTCTGAGGAACTGCCACACTGATTTCCAAAGTGGCTGTACAAGTTTGTACTCACATCAGCAGTCGAGGAGTGTTCCCCTTTCTCCACATTTTTGCCAGTATGACCTGTCACTTGTTTTATTGATGCTGAACATTTTGACATATGTAAGATGAATTCTCAAGGTAGTTTTTATTTGCATTTCCCTGATGGCTAAGGATGTTAAACATTTCTAGGCCATTTGAGCTTCCTCTTCTGAGAATTCTCCTTAGATTTGTACTTCATGTTTTAATTGGGCCATTTGTTTTATAGATAACTAGTTTTTTAGTTATTTATGTATTTTGGACATTAACCCTCTATAGATGTGTAATTGGTAATATATATATATATATATATATATCTCCCAACCTATAGGCTGCTGCTTTGTCCTAAATGACAATGTCTTTTATCATGCAGAAGTTTCTCAGTTTCATGAGGTCCCATTTATTAATTGCTGATCTTGGTGCCTGTGCTATTGGTGTTCTGTTCATAAGGTCCTTTCCTGTGCCAATGAGTTCAAGATGTTTCCCTACTTTCTTCTCTATCAGGTTCAGTGTATCTGGTTTTATGTTGAGGCCTTCGATCCATTTGGAGTTGTTTTGTGCAAGGTGATAAGTATGGATCTATTTGCAGTCTTCTACATGCAGCCATCTGGTTTGAACAGCATCACTAGTTGAAGATGCTGTCTTTTGCCCAGTGTTGGGAAGGAAAAACCAAGTCTGAATATATTGCATTATATATTATTTTCAATAAAAAAGAAATATGCTCCAAGTATTTTCAGGTTATCCTAGATAATCAACACATATAATTTTGGAAACCCTAAATATGAAAGATGAAGAAGGCTAACTGAAATGTATGTGTTTATTCTGTAAAACCCAGTGCCTACCAAACAGTGATGGCTTTATTAAATATCATCAAAGGTAAATATCATTATTTTTATTCTACAGATCAGGAAATTAAAAGACATGCTGAGTGATGTTAAAGAATAACCCTAAGGAAATATACAGTGAAATCAAATTTCAATTTGGTCTCCAAAGCATTTTCCCTGGGTGACAATGTCTATTAGTCATATTACAGTAGATTTATGAATGTGGTCAGAAGTATAACTAAATGATCTAGTTTCCAATTCTGAGATATTATAAGGACATCTAGATATGAAGAACCATACCGATTTGTGTCAATGGTTATTTTCCTACCTATAAGTGTTGCGGGAGGTCCTTCCGCTCCTCCAGCCTATAGCCGCTGAGATACCAGCCCATTGGGGTGTGGTCTCTCTCCCTTTAAAAAAGTGGCCACTTCCCTCTCTTCTCTCTCTTCACTTCCTGCTCCGCCGGCGACTAGGCTCCCTTCCTGGTTGCGCAGAGGGCTGTTGTCTGGGACGGTGATCTGTAAGTTTTTTCCCCTTTAAATAAATACCACCCTATTAATCATAATTCCAAACTGCTGTGGCATTGTTTGTGACTTACGCCTTCACACACACATTGCACTGTATGAATTAGTCA
>NW_004949190.1:1305045-1308608 GCF_000317375.1 Microtus ochrogaster
ATTGTTTGTTATATTGTTTATGATATTTTAAATTTTATTACATTTTATTTATATATTTAGATCATGATTTTGTATATATTATATAATTTGTACTTATTCTTATTAAAATATATTTCATAAAACAAACATATCATATTCTCAGTTAATGTGAAAATTAATCACATGCCATGTCTAAATGAATGAGATGAATTTATCAAGATCAATTAATTTCAGCCAACTAATTTTTACAAATCACATCAGAAACAATCAAGGTATTGTCATCAGTACAAATTAAACAACCTATTAATGTCAAGTTAAATAATAACATGCTAGTTTTGACAATAGCCTAGGAACTACAGGTTATGTTGCCATCTAAATTATATCAGGGGCACTCAAATGTTTTCATATGGACAGAAAACTATCTGAGAAAAATAAAAGTGTATTATTCTTCATAAAATAAAGTTCATTTAATTTGCCCAGTACAAAAAACAGATTTTTAAATATTTCAATTTTGTGCAGCAAAAACAAGACTCTGAAATAAAATGCATCACTTATTATACTCAGTGCTTTTTACTTTCTTCCAGTGTATTTTATCTTTCCCTTAGCCACTATAATTTTAATGTCCCGACTGCTGCCTGCTGCCTTTGGCAGAGGTATTGAGAAATTTATAATAACTGTTGCTACAAGATAGAAAATTTCTATTGGGAGTTGCTTCTTTACAGATGGAGGGATCTTTTTCCATTGAGGCAATTATGCCATAATTAGAAAAATGATGACCTAAACCCTGGTGGAAAGATTTTACTTTAATTGGTATACATTTGTGACTGACAAGTCCACAGAGAAAAGTAGAAGCTGATTTTTATTGAAGTTAAATTGCTAACTGAGGAATGAACGAAATTGCATTCTCACTTAAATATTAGAAATGATTTGCCCATTTAATTAAGGGTTTTTTTTTAAAAAATGTCATCTGACAATAAGTGAACAATTCTTTAATACAAAAATTAAAACCATTCAGATGAAAATACAGGCTCATAAAGTCATTATGAAGCCAATCATATTGCACAATAAGTATGTTAATAAAAAAATTGAAAAGGAAAAATATAGGTTCAGGTAAATCTGAAAAGGCTAGAGAATAATTCATGAACAGTTCAGATTAATAAATACTCTTTGTCCTGAAGTCTATTTTATCTGAAATTACATTCTTATATAAAAATGTATACATGTAATTACCATAAAACCACAGCAAGCTAGAGAGAGAGAGAGAGAGAGAGAGAGAGAGAGAGAGAGAGAGAGAGAGAGAGAAATGTATTCACAGTAGCCTGAATTTTTGTATTTAGGTGTTTACTCTTGTGGTAGAGCAAAAACTACATTAATAGAAAATGAATCAGACAGTTCTTTATCATATAGGAAATAATTTTCTACCTGTGATCATGACTAAAATGATTAATTATGAGTTTTATGCTCATATGTATAAATCTAATACCCATATATAATAAAGAACAAATTATAAACAAAC
Source organism: Microtus ochrogaster (assembly GCF_000317375.1). Taxonomy (NCBI): domain Eukaryota; kingdom Metazoa; phylum Chordata; class Mammalia; order Rodentia; family Cricetidae; genus Microtus; species Microtus ochrogaster. Next base: position 1,306,541 of record NW_004949190.1, read on the forward strand.
TTGGTATGTTATACATTTTGCTTATAGAAATATTACCTCAGAAGCGTCCTTAGAGAACATTCCAAGTTAAAAGGATACCAATTATTGTAGTATACCAATAATCAGTGGATAGTCTTTAACAGATAGACCACTCCTTTTAAAAAAAAATTTATTATTACCATGTATGTGTGTGTAAGTGGGGAGGTTGTGCACATGCCATTGAGACTGTATAATTTTGTACAGACCATTCTATCTTTGTACCTTTATGTGGCCCCTGGGCATCAAACTTGGGTTGTCACACTTGCATCTTTGGGTAGCAGGTGCCTTTACCTGCCCAGACATTTCACTAGCCCAAGTTACTAGAATTTGTGAAGTGGGATGCGGAGAAAAAAATGTGAAGAGTGATTTCAAACTTATATCCACTTATTCCTTCTTGTTTCATTGCTATGGAGCATCTATATCCTTGGTCCCGTGGATGGGGATGGTTTTTGACACTTTAAGGTGTACATTGGGGCTGGGAAGAGAGATTGGTGAGTAAAGGCAGAACCCTGCCTGCTTTCTCTCTCTTCTTCCTTTTCTTCTTTTGTTCTTTCTTCCTTTCTCTTCCTGCAAGGTTGTGTCTTCACCTCCTCTCTTTCCCTTCCCTACCTCCTCTTCTCTTCCTCTGACTTCCCCTTTCCCCAGCGCCTACCAGTCTCTCTCTCTCTCTCTTTTCACAAGGCCACTCTGTGCTCCCTCTCTGTCTCCCTTCTCTTCCTTTCCACCTAAACAATTCTCCATGTGAGTGCTGTCTCTCTTTCACCCTCCACGGGGCCCCTTGGCTCCAACCCGTCAAGGTCGCCACCTGCCGCTTTTTAAAATTATGACACTAATGCTGTAGTTGAGCTAGTAGAACACTTGCTCAGTATGCACAAGCCGCTAAGTTCCATCCCCAGTACCACATAAACTAGGCATACTGGGACACACCTATAATCTCGGCACCTGAAGGATAAAGCAAGAGGGTCTGTAGTTCAACATTATCCTTGACTACACAGAGAATTTGAAACCAGCCTGGAATATGTAAATCCCTGTCTGGGGGAAAATGTTTTATTTAAAGTTCCTATGACTATGATGAAACATCATGAACAAAAGCAACTTGGGAAAGAAATGGTTTATTTCACTCATCATCAAAAGCAATGAGGGCAGGGACTCAAGTAGGGCAGGAACCAGGAGGCATGAACTGATGTGGAGACCATGGATGGGTGCTGCTTACTGGCTTGTTTGGCATGGCTTGTTCAACCTGCTTTCTTTTTTGTTGTTGTTGTTGTTTTGGTTTTTGGTTTTTGGTTTTTTGGCTTGTTTTTATTTGCAATACTGTTTGGCCAATAGTTTAAGCACATTTCTGGTTAACTCTTATATCCTAAACTAACTCATCTCCATTAATCTGTGTATCACCACATGGCTGTGGCTTACCAGGTAAAGTTCTGTCTGGCATCTATCTCCAGCAGGACTACATGGCTTCTCCTTGACTCCACCTTCTTTCTCCCAGAATTCAGTTTAGTTTTTCCCACCTAGCTTTGTTCTGCCTGCTATAGGCCCAAAGCAGTTTCTTTATTATTCAATGGAAATCACAGCATACAGAGGGGAATTCCACATCACCTCCCCTTGTCTGTCTAAATGAAAAGGAAGGTTTTAGTTTTAACATAGAAAGATTACATACAATAAAAAAGCTACAATGCAAGAATTATAGTTACAATATTTACATCTCACTGCCTGTCAATTCAACCTGCTTCTTTATAGAACTCAGGAAAATTAACCAAGGCATGGTCCCACCAACAATGGCCTGGGCCCTCTCACATCTATCACTAATTACAAAAGTACCCTACAGTTTTGCCTACAGCCCTATCTTATGTAGACATTTTCACAAGTGAGGTTCCTTCTTTCCTGATGACTCTATTTTGTTGGCATAAAATTAGCCAGTAAGATACCATCTTACACCTGTCAGAATGGCTAAAATCAAAAACTCCAATGATAGCCTTTGCTGGAGAGGTTGTAGAGAAAGGGGTACACTCATCCATTGCTGGTGGGAATGCAAACTTGTGCAACCACT
>NW_004949190.1:1335496-1344906 GCF_000317375.1 Microtus ochrogaster
CTGCCACTGCTATTACTACACATATCTATCAAGAAAACTAGGCCAGAGAAAACCTGAGGCAGTGAACTCCACAGGAGCAAGACTAAGCCAGCAACCTAGGCCAGAGCAGGCCTGGGATGGTAAACTCCATGGGAGCAGGAGCAGATCCAGACCAGGGACATTTACAGAAGCAGGACTGGGCCAGTGACCTAGGCCCAAAGAGGCCTGAGGTGGCAAGCTCCATGGAAATGGGATTAAGCTAGCCACCTAGGCCAAAGGAGAGGCCTTGAGACAGCAAGCTCCATGGGAGTGGGGCCAAATCCAGACCAGAGACATTTTCCGAAGCAATACTGAGCTGTGACCTGTGAAATCCATAGGAGCAGGTACAGGGAAGCAACTGCTGAGTAAGTGGGCTAGAGCCAGAGACTGCTGTGGGTCTGAGCATGAATCTGGAACCTTCCAGAGAGTAGACCTGAGCCCAGAACAGGACCTTCGAGGGAGTAGACCAGAGCCAGGACCCCTGTGGGTCTGGGTGTGAGTCTGGGACCTCTGAGGAACTTGGCCTGGGCCAGGAACTCTGAGGGTCTGAGTATGAGTCTGGGACATCTGAGGGAGCAGGCCTGAGCCAGGACCTCTACGGGTCCTGGCATTGTTCTGGAACGTCCCAGGAAGTAGGCAGGAACAAGAAACTTCAGGTCTGGGTATGAGTCTGGGACCTCTGAGGGAGTAGGCCTGAGCTAGGTCCTCTATGGGTCTAGGCCTACCCAAGCCTGGGAACTCCTAGGGAGTAGTTCTTTGCAGGACCAACCCCATGACAGGGACTTCTGCAGGAGCAGATCCAGATGAGAGACATTTGCAGAAACAGGACTGAACGGGCAAACTAGACCAGAGCAAGCCTGAGACAGCAAATTCCATTGGAGCAGAGTAAATCCCCCAGGAGTGCTGAGTGACCTCCAGGAACAGGGAGTGACCAACGGGGTAACTAGAACCATGGCACTGACTATACCAAGAGAAACAACCATCTGAGTCTTGGATCCTCTGAAACCTACAAGATTAATCACCAGAGTCACAGACAGTCTCAACCACACCAATTAGAGGAAAAGATGAGTAGACAAGGTAAGAACACATGCAATACCACAAAGAATGCCGGGCGGTGGTGGCGCACGCCTTTAATCCCAGCACTCGGGAGGCAGAGGCAGGAGGATCTCTGTGAGTTCGAGACCAGCCTGGTCTACAAGAGCTAGTTCCAGGACAGGCTCCAAAACCACAGAGAAACCCTGTCTCGAAAAACCACAAAAAAATAAAATTAAATTAAAAAAAAAAAACCCACAAAGAACAACATGACACCAGTAAAATCTAGAGACCCTACAACAGCAAGACTTGAACAACCAAATGTAGATGAAGCAGAAGAAATGACCTAAACAATAACTTCAGGAGAATGTTTGAGACTCTTAAAGAAAAAGGGAGAAATTCCCTCAAAGAAATGGAGGAAAAGACAAACAAGAAATTAGAAGACATCAGTAAATCCCTTACAGAAAACCAAGAAAAAGCAATCAAATACATGAAAGAAACTATTCAAGACTTGAAAACTGAAATAGAGACAATAAAAAAAATAAGCCGAAGGAATCATTGAAACAGAAATCATGAGAAAACAATCAGGAACCACAAATGCAAACAAAAGCAACAGAATACAACAGAGATGGAAGACAGAATCTCAAGTGCTGAAGATACAATAGAGGAAATACTCGTCAGTCAAAGAAAACATTAAATCTAACAAAAGCTGAACACAAAATATCCAAAAAATATGGGACACCATGAAAAGACCAAACCTAAGAATAATAGGTATAGAAGAAGAAAAAGAAGTTTAACTTAAAAGCACAGAAAATATATTTAACAAAATCATAGAAGAAAACATCCCCAACCTAAAGAAAGATATGCCTATGAAGATACAAGAAGCTGACAGAACACCAAATAGACTGAATCAAAAAACGTCCCCTCACCACATAATAATTAAGACATTAAACACACATAATAAAGAAAGAATATTAAGAGCTGCAAAGGAAAAAGACCAAGTAACATATAAAGGCAGACCTATCATAATTACACCTGACTTCTCAAAGGAAACAATGAAAGCCAGAAGGTCCTGGTCAAGTTTTGGGACTAATTGAGTCCTGGCTTTCAGCTGCTTTTCCCTCCTAGAACCTTCCAATTAAAGTTACTAGAAGCTGTGCCTAGCTTAGAGGATCAGAGGATGGGATTTTCATCTGTTAGCCATTGACTGCAGTGCATTTAAGTCTACATGGTGTTAATTAAAGTAGGGCTTTCTGAACCAGCGTTTGGAGGGCCGTGTGTCTGTCTGTCTCTGCGTCTGTGCTCTCAACCTCCAGCCCCTTGCCCGAAGCTCACGAACTGGGGTCTAGCACGTAGAGCGCAGACTGGGGCCACAGTATGTGGCAGTCAAGCATTATGCAGATATTAAGTGACCATGGATGCCAGCCCAGACTACTATACCCAGCAAAACTTTCAATCACCATAGAAGGACAAAACATTCCATGACAGAACCAGATTTAATTAAGACATAGCCAAAAACCCAGCCCTACACAAAGTACTAGAAGGAAAACTCCAACCCAAGGAAGTTAGCTACATCCACAAAAATACAGACAATAGATGTTCTCACAGCAGCAAATCCCAAAGGAAGGAAAACACAATAATATCACCAACGAAAACTAAAATTACAGGACCAAGCAATCATTAGTCATTAATATCCCTTAATATATAAATGGATTCAATTCACCTATAAGAAGACACAGATTAACAGATTTGGATACAATAACAGAATCCATCCTTCTGCATACAAGAAACACTTCAACCTCAAAGACATCCCCTCAGAGTAAAGGGATGGGAAAAAGTATTCCAATCAAATGGACCTAAGAAACAAGCTGGTGTAGATATCCTAATATCTAACAAAAATAGACTTCAAACTAAAGTCAATAAAAAGAGACAAAGAAGGACATTTCATATTAGTCACAGGAAAAATCCAACAAGAGGAAATCTCAGTACTGAACATCTATGCCCCAAATACAAGGGCACCCTCATATGTAAAAGAAACAGTTCTAAAGCTTAAATCATACATCAAACCACACAGACTAATAGTGGGAGACGTCAACACTCCACTCTCACAACTGGAGAGGTCAGTCAGACAAAAAAATGAACAGAACTAAGGGAACTAACAGATGTTATGACTCAAATTGACTTAACAAAAATCTATAGAACATTCCATCCAAAGAGAAAAGAATATACCTTCTCAGCACCTCATGGAACTTTCTCAAAATTGAGAACATACTCCATAATAAAATAAACCTCAACAGATACAAAAAATTGGAATAACCCCATGAATCTTTATCAGATCACTATGGCTTAAAACTAGAATTCAACAGCAACACTAATTCTAGAAACCCCACAAACACATGTATATTCAACAATGCTCACCTGAATCATCAATGAGTCAAGGAAGAAATAAAGGGAGAAATTAAAGACTTTCTAAAATTCAATGAAAATGACCACAAAACATACCCAAATTTATGGGACACAATGAAAACAGTGTTAATAGGAAAGTTCATAGTACTAAATACCTACATAAAGAAGCTGGAAAAATCCCACACTGGTGAATTAACAGAACATTTGAAAACTTTAGAACAAAAAGAAGCAAACTCACCCAAGAGAACTAGATGGCAGGAAATAATCAAATTGAGAGCTGAAATCAACAAAATAGAAACAAAGAAAACAATACAAAGAATCAATGAGACAAAGAGCTGGTTCTTCAAGAAAATTAACAAAATAGACAAAACTTTATCCAAACTAACCAAAGGCAGAGTTATCAAATTCAGAAATGAAAAGAGGGACATAACAGACACGGAGGAAATACAGAAAATCATCAGGTCATATTTTGAAAATCTGTACTCTACAAAAATTGGAAAACTTAAAGGAAATGGACAATTTTCTGGATAAATATCAATTACCAAAATTAAATCAAGACCAGATAAGCAAATTAAACAGACTTATAACTGGTGAAGGAATAGAAATAGTCATCAGAAGTCTCTCAACCAAAAAAAGGAACAATGAAGACACTAAGAGAGACTTACATAGATATAATCTGCATGGGAAGTAGAAAGTAGAAAAAGACAAGATCTCCTGAGTAAATCAGGAGCATGGGGACCTTGGGGAAGGATTGAAGGGGGGAGGGAAGAGGCAGGGAGGGGAGCAGAGGGAAAAAAAGAGCTCAATAAATATTAATAAAAAATGTATTTAAAAAAACACAAAAAATAAAGTACAGACATAAACAAAGAACTCTCAACAGAGGAATCTAAAATGGTTGAAAGACACTTAAGGAAATGTTCAACATCCTTAATCATCAGAGAAATGCAAATCAAAACAACTCTGAGATTCTATCTTATGCCTGTAAGAATGGCCAAGATCAAAAACACTGATGACAACTTATGCTGGAGAGGTTGTGGGGAATGCAAGCTCTTACAGCCCCTTTGGATGTCAGTGTGGCAATTTCTCAGAAAATTAGGAAACAGCAACCTTCCTCAAGACCCAGTAATACCACTTTTGGGTATATATCCAAAGGATGCTCAATCATGCCACAAGGACATGTGCTCAACTATGTTCACAGCAGCATTATTTGTCATAGCCAGAAACTGGAAACAATGTAAATGCCCCTCAACTGAAGAATGGATAGAGAAAATATGGTACATTTACACAATGGAGTACTACACAGCTGAAAAAAAATGACATCTTGAATTTTGCAAGAAAATGGATGGAGCTAAAAAACATCATTTTGAGTGAGGTAACCCGGACACAGAAAGACAATGATCACATGTACTCACTCATATGTGGTTTTTAAACATAAAGAGACAAAAACCAGCCTACAAACCACAATCACTTTAAGTGAGGCAACCCAGACCCAGAAAGACAATTACCACATGTACTCACTCATAGGTGGTTTTTAAACATAAAGTAAAGAAAACCAGCCTACAAACCATGATCCCAGAGAACTTAGACCACAATGAGGACACATTTAGAGAACAAATCTACATGGGAAAGACAAGATCTCCTGGGTAAATTGGGAGCATGGGGTCCTTGGGGGAGGGTTGAAGGGGGGAGGGGAGAGGCAGGGAGGGGAACAGGACTACTATGAGTCCATAGACCAGGAGCTGGAGAGATGGCTTAGGACTGTAGGGCACTTGCTTCTCTTCCAGTGGACCCAAGATTGGCTCTTAGCAACCATGTCAAGCAACTGATTTAGGGCACTTGCATTAAGAGGCATGTACCTCCTCATCACATAAACATAACTAAAAACAATGAAAGTCATAATAATAAGAGGTCAAGGTCAGCAAGTTACATTCAGATTATTTTTTTTAAGTGACAGAGAAAAGGAAAGTACATAGCATGGGTTAAAACTCATCCCATTTGCTCTGCAATGCCCTCCCTACTGCCATTTGGCATGTTCACATGTTCTCCTACACTGAGTATTCTGGATTAAAAGCCTCTATAAATCCCCAAACCTCCTCTATAGAAGATGTGTGTCTGCATTGCTCACTTTAGTATAACAGGTCTGCACAAAGTCCTCTACGTAGCCACTCTGAGAAGGCAAGGACCAAAAGTAACATTCCTCTATTTACTGCAAGCAAGAACAAAGTCTGGTCTGCTGGTCATACACACAGCACTTATAACATCTACTGTAGACATCTGTAGCAAAGGTGATCCTCTTGGGCTGCCTTATGGCCCTGAGCGTATCCATGAGCTGAGAACAAAGCTGGGAAATCTCTCTATGGAGATGTGACTCCACTCATAGCACTCCAGAGGGGCAGGGTACTGCCCCATGGTCATCTTGCTCAAGTTGGCTGTGTGGTGAAGGTCACTGAAGACATTCATGGAGAAGTCATTGGTGTAGAAATTGACCTTGGTAAGCTGGGAGCAGTGGTTGAGAGCAGGTAGGAGTTCACTGAGCTGATGGTCCTTCATCCCACACCCCTGCAATTCCAGAGTCTCAGGAGTGTCGGCCACATTCTCTAGGAGAGCCCTGAGGAGCATCATCCATAAACTGGACAGTAGGACACCACTCATGTCCAGATGTCTTAGTTGATGGAGGCGCTCACACTGGGAGAAGTGACACAAGTGTGACTGGAACAAGTGGCAGTGAGTGACAGAGAAGGTTTCCAAGGGGGTTTCCAGATACCTGAGCAAGTGTTTCCTGTGGTGGCTGGGAAAACACATGCCATGCAGATGCTAAAGATGCTGGAGATGGCAGAGTCTGGAGAACTGAACATCGAACTTTTGTATCAACTTCTTATCTAAGCACGGTGTGTAGGCAACCCCAAATCTGTTCTTGTGGATTCGCACTAGAGAAAGCATGGGAAGGTTTCTCATCTCATTGAGGTGGGTAGGAAATCATGCCAGAGCGCACCAACTCCAATCTATGGTGAGCTCTAACACCTTGATGTGTTCTGGCTAGGAAACACTCAGAGCCGTCCTGACATTTTCTAGGGACAGTTACACTATCTTCATGTTCTCACAGCAGAGCTGGAGGAGTCTTTCCTCTGCTGGACCCACTGCAGGACATACTTTTTTTTTCTTCATCCAGTTGGGACCTCAAGTAGAGGTCAGCTATCACCTTTCGACCCTGTCTCAGCTCAAGTCTGGGAGGGGGCTTTCCTGCTTGCTTCTCACTCACAGGCTCTACTGAGCAGTTCCCATTCTCTGTTCCAGCCTGGATGGTCCAGAACTCACGGGACACCCTCCGAAAACTGAGTACTTGAAGTTTCCCCCTCCTGTGAGGAGAACAGGTGAAGTGTCATGACAAGAGAAGACAGGGCAGACATTCAGCTCCTGGCCACATGTCCCTAATGCCAGCTCTTTCTTTCTCCCATCTGGACCTTGGCAGTGTTTGTGTGATTCCCCAGTGTCCAACAAAGTCTTCATGGTTGTTGTTCTTTTCTGTGGGGTTGGAAAGGAGACACGAGACGCACGGGGGTCCCATGTGGGTAAACTTTAATGGGGGGGGGTGACGACAGGTGAGGGACGGTGGTGAAGAGAAAAAAAGGGGCGAGTTATGGCGTTCCCCATTTTTAAGGGGGGATGCAGGTGCGGCTGGGAAAAATGTCCTGCGCATGCATCGCTTTTTTGTCGAATTGGGAATTATAGTCCAGTGGGATGCTGTATCCTCTGCCGTTTCTGGAAATTGTAGTCCGGCCATCCTTCTGCGCATGTGCGGTCTTTTCGTCTCCAAAAAGAACAACAATGGTGTCAGGCAATGGCTCTTTCTGAGCTGCATCAGTAGCCTTCTGTCTCATTTCCCCCCATTCACTTTCTCTAGACCTGCTACTACTAGTGCCTGTGGAGAGACAGGGACAGGCTCCTTCCTCTGCATCCACATTGTCTGGTGGTTCTTCCCCCACCCAACTGTCCTTCTCCATCAGATCTCAACAGCAGTCAAGGCTTCTGCAGTCTTCCAAGCTGATGCTACCAATTCCCTCTGACCTAGCTCTAACCCCGTTCTCACAACCCAAGATATCCCTCCCCTATACTCCAGAATCTTCCATTTGCCCCTACATGAATCTTACTGACATGGAGTGAACTTGCTCTCTCAGCAAGACATCCATTCCATCAAGCATAGCCTAAAAGATCTCCAGGGTGAAGGTGTTCATGAGGGCCCTCGCAGGGAGGTAGGGAAAAGGCCATTCTGCCACCATGGCCTTCACAATCCTAGTGCGTCTGCCACTGAAGGCCTCCTGGAACAGTGCTAGGAAGAGCATCTTAGGTAGGTTTTCCAGAGCAGAGATGGCCAAGGACTCATTTTGCAGCAGAGCCTGCCTTGCCAGCTTCTCCAGTGTGGGTGGGGTTAGATACTCATCCTGTTGGGTGCTGGGGAAACTTCCAAGGGGAGTTCACTTGGAAATGTGAATTCATATAAACACAAATCAGTATCCAGGAAGTATCACGAAAGAGTCACAAACTGAGGAAATTACAAGTGTTGTTATATTACATAGTGGATTAAGAGAGAAAGGCGCCAGGCCACAGAGCCCAGCTAAAGGGGTTTTTATTGGGGAAAAGTGAATGGTGAGATGGGGGAGGGGAAAATGGAGACTGACCTTTGGGGACTAGAGCTGCAAAACAAAAGAAAGAGGGAGAGAGGGAGAGGGGGGGGAAAGACAGAGAGAGGCACAGAAGCAGAGAAAGGGAAAGAAAGAAAGAGTTGGGAGGTGGGTAAGGCCAACCTTTTAAAAGGGAACATAGCGAATCTGCACAGAAGGTGCTTTTACTGGCTGTAGCTGAGGATGTATCATGTCAGGACCTCAAGGGCAGGCCAGTACAGGTGTCTAAATCCAGAGATGGATGCTGGAGATCCCGTTCCTTCTCCCAGCAGGCCAGGCAGTGGCTCTGGGCTCTAGAACTTTTTGGCACCTTCTAGCTTCTCTGAAGCTTTTCAGCATCTTCCCTGTAGCTCCTTCCCTTTGCCATCCTGTTATTATTTTAAAAGTTGCAAATACTGGGCATTGTTGGCATACACCTTTAATCCCAGCATCAGGGAGGCAGAGGTAGGTGGATCTCTGTGAGTTTGAGGTCAGCCTCAATACCTGTCTCAAAAAAGAAAGAAAGAAAGAAAGAAAGAAAGAAAGAAAGAAAGGAAGGAAGGAAGGAAGGAAGGAAGAAATCAGAACGACAACAAAAAGTTGCAAGTAAAAAAACTATCACGTACATACAATAATTAATGAAAAAGAGGCTTTGAATTCGAAGGAGAGTTATGAGGAATATTTAGGAGGGTTCAGAGGAGGAAATGGAAGGGAGAGATGTGATTGTGATTAAACTATGAACTAAAAAATAAACAACAAACAAACGAATGAATTATTAAATAAAATCATCACACACCTTAACTAAGCAAACTCAAAGACTATACAACCCAATGAACTTCTATTCAGTTATAGTTATCAGTAGGATACTATACTATACTGTGGAGCTTCACACTGGATTTTATACTTCCACTATTGAATACATTTTAGCCACTTCACCAAAATTGAAAAGTCTATGACAGAGTTAGATAAGAAAAACAATTAGCCTTATATCATGGCTCCTGTTTTTATTTTTTATTTATTTTTAACCTTGACTTTCATTGGATCCTCTTTTTAGCCCTCCCTCATCCTGTTCCTTAGTTACCCAGAGCCTCTCAGAGCAGAAATGTCACCATGACTTAAATTTTTAACATTTTCCAGGGTTTTCTTTTTGAGAAAAGTATTTACTAAGTATCTCTGGCTAGCCTGGTATATGCTTATGAAAACCAGGCTGAGAGGAATCCCATCTGGACGGGTGAGTGTGTGCTATCCAGGGGTAGAGCGTCCCGGAAGAGAGCACAAACCCCCCTCCCCCAGCTC
>NW_004949191.1:0-11551 GCF_000317375.1 Microtus ochrogaster
ACATGGAAATTAAACAATGCTCACCTGAATCATCAATGGGTCAAGGAAGAAATAAAGGGGAAAATTAAAGACTTCCTAAAATTCAATGAAAATGGCCACACAACATACGCTAATGTGGGACACAATGAAAGCAGTGTTAAGAGGAAAGTTCATAACAATTCCTACATATAGAAGCTGGAAAAATCCCACACTGGTGAATTAACAGAACATTTGAAAACTTTAGAACAAAAAGAAGCAAATGCACCTAAGAGAACTAGACTGAAGGAAATAAAGTGAAAGCTGAAGTCAACAAATACTAACAAAGAAAACAATACAAAGAATCAGTGAGACAAAGAGTTGGTTCTTCAAGAAAATCAATAAAATAGACAAATCTTTATCCAAATTAACAAAAAGGGAGAGAATATCCAAATTAAAAAAATAAAAAATGAAAATAGGGACATAACAACAGAAACAGAAAAAATACAGCGGATCATCGGGTCATATTTTGAAAACCTGTGCTCCACAAAATTGGATATCTTAAAGGAAATGAACAACTTTCTGGATATATATCACTTACCAAAATTAAATCAAGACCAGATAAGCAAATTAAACTAAACTGCTGAAGAAATAGTAATAGTCATCAAAAGGCTACCAACCTAAAAAAGCCCGGGACTGGATGGTTTCAGTTCAGAATTATATAAGACTTTTAAAGAAGAACTAATACCAATACTCCTCAAATTATTCCACACAATAGACACAGAGGGAACATTGCCAAACTCTTTTTATGTAGCTACAATTACCCTGATACCCAAACCACAGAAAGACATTACTAAGAAAGAGAATTACAGACCAAACTCACTCGTGGATATTGATGCAAAAATAGTAAATAAAATACTGGCAAATAAATTCCAAGAACACATCAGAACCATCATCTAACATGATCAAGTTGGATTCAGCCCACAGATGCAGGGGTGGTTCAACATACTAAAATCTGTCAATGTAATCCACCATATAAACAAGGTGAAAAATAAAAACCACATGATCATCTCATTAGATTCGAAAAACAGCATTTGACAAAATACAGCATCCCTTCATAATAAATGTCTTGGAGAGAGCAGTGATACAAGGAACATACCTAAACATAATTAAGGCAATATACAGCAAGCCAACAGCTAACATCAAACTAAATGGAAAGAAACTCCCAATGATTCCACTGAAATCAGGAACAAGACAATGTTGTCCACTCTCTCCATATCTATTCATTTTTTTCTTTCTTTCTTTTTTTTGGTTTTTTTTCGAGACAGGGTTTCTCTGTGGTTTTGGAGCCTGTCCTGGAACTAGCTCTTGTAGACCAGGCTGGTCTCGAACTCACAGAGATCCGCTCTCCATATCTATTCAATATAGTTCTTAAGGTCCTATCTAGAGCAATAAGACATCAAGAGGAGATCAAGGGAATACAAATTGGAAAAGAAAAAGTCAAACTCTCATTGTTTGCTGATGATATGATGATAGTTTGCATAAGTGATCCTAAAAGTAATACCAAGGAACTTATAACTCATAAACACTTTCAGCAATGTAGCAGGATACAAGATTAACTCAAAAAATTAGTAGCCCTCCTGTACTCAGATGACAAAAGGGCTGGGGAAAAAATCAGAGAATCAACACCACTCACAATAGCCACAAATAGCATAAAATATCTTAGAGAAACTCTAACCAAACAACTGGAAGACTTGTATGACAAGAACTTTAAATCTTTGAAGAAAGAAACAAAAGAAAACACTAGAAAGTGGAAAGATCTCCAATATTCTTGGGTAGGCAGAATTAACATCATAAAAATGGCAATCTCACCAAAAGTAATCTACAGATTCAATGCAATGCCCATCAAAATCCCAGCAAAATTCTTCACAGACCTTGAAAGAAAGGTACTTAACTTCATATGAAAAAAGCAAAAAAAAAAAAAAAAACCATAGCTAAAATAAACCTGTACAATAAAAGTACATCTGGAGGTATCACAATCCCTGACTTCAAACTCTACTACAGAGCTACAGTACTGAAAACAGCCTGTTGTTGGCATAAGAACAGACAGGAGGACCAATGGAACTGAACAGAAAACCCAAGTATCAATCCACACATCTTCATACACCTAATTTTTGACCAAAAAAAAGAAAAAACCCAAAACTATCAAATGGAAGAGAAAAGGCATATTTAACAAGTGGTGCTGGCATAACTAGATTTCAACATACAGAAGAATGAAAATAGAACCATATCTCTCACCATGCACAAAACTCAAGACCAAAGGGATCAAAGACCTCAACATAAATCCAGCCACACTGAACCTTATAGAAGAGAAAGTGGGAAATACATTGAATGCACTGGCACAGGAGTCCCCTCCCTAAATATAACCCCAGCAGCACAGACACTGAGAGAAACAATTAATAAATGGGGCCTCCTGAAACTGAAAGGTTTCTGTAAAGAAAGGACATGGTTAACAAGACAAAATGACAGCCTACAGAATGGGAAAAGATCTTCACAAACCCCACATCAGACAGAGGTATGATCTCCAAAACATACAAAGATCTCAAGACATGGGACACGAAAAGATCACATAATCCAATAAATAAAATGGAGTACATGCCTAAAGAGGAAACTCTCAACAGAAGGATCTAAAATGGCTGAAAGACACTTAAGGAAATGTGTCATCAGCAAAATGCAAATCAAAACAAATCTGAGATTCCATCTTACACCTGTAAGAATGGCCCAAATCAAAAACACTGATGACAATTTATGCTGGAAATGTTGTGGGGCAAAAGGAACACTCCTGCATTGCTGGTGAAAACACAAGCTGGTACAACCCCTTTGGATGTCAGTGTGGCAATTTCTCAGAAAATTAGGAAACAACCTGTCTCAAGACCCAGCAATACCACATTTGGGTATATATCCAAAGGATGTTCAATCGTACCACAAGGACATGTGCTCAACTATGTTTATAGCAGCTTTCTTTGTCATTTAGAAACAACCTAAATGCACCTTGACTGAAGAATGGATAAGGAAAAAGTGGTACATTTACACAATGAAGTACTACATAGCAGAAAAAAATAATGAAATCTTGAATTTTGCAGGAAAATGGATGGAGCTAGAAAACATTACTTTGAGTGAGGTAACTTAGATACAGAAAGACAATTATCACATGTACTCACTCATAGTTGGTTTTTAAACATAAAGAAAAGAACACCAGTCTACAATCTACAATCCCAGAGAACTTAGACAACAATGCGGACTCTAAGAGAGACTTACATAGATCTAATCTACATGGGAAGTAGAAAAAAAAAAGATCTCCTGAGTTAATTGGAAGCATGGGTATCTTGGGGGAGGGTAGAAGGGAGGAGGGTTGGGGCAGGGAGTGGAGCAAAGTAAAATGTAGAGCTTAATAAAATAAAAGTCTTTAAAATATTTGTTTTCTTTCAAATTATACACTGCTGCATTATGGAAATCAATGTAAACACAAGAAGAAATATAAGATAATATTTTCTAAGGAAACATCTCATAAACAATTATTTTTCACATTTAGTGAGAAAACAGGAGGGAGAGAGACAGAAACAGAAAGAGACATGCAGAAAGAATCACAGAGAGACAGAGACAGAGGTAGAAACAGTCAGAAAGGGAGACAGAGAGAACTGTTAAACTTTACAATAACAAAAATAAAAACATGAATTTAATATGAAAGAACGTTTAAGACTATCTCACAGAAGATAGAGATGGTAAGAAAGCATTTTATGTATGGAACATCCAACATAAAATGTCATTAGGGATATGAAAACTGAAGTTAAATTGTATCACTTCTCTACTGATTAGAATGGTCAATGCCAGGGAACATCCCTCCCCCAAAAAAATTGATAAGAATTTGGAGAACCAAGAACTCTCATTTATTCCTAGTGGGAAGTAAAATTATACAGCACTTTATTAAGATTTTTCAAGGTATATCTGGGTGCTTGATGTGAGAAAAAATAAAAATAAATATACTATATAAAAAGAAAAATATCATAAATTAAAAAATATTGATGGGAGAGGGGTTTGCCTAAGACATCCCATGTAAGAAAGAATGTTCCAGTATCTCTTACTATCTATACATTGTCCAGTTGTGAGTCTCTGTATTAATTCCTCTATACTGTAGGGATAAGTTCCTCTGATGATGGCTAAGTAAGATAATGATCTATATTGAATATGATTACAAGTAGAGGTACTGCCACATTTCTTTATCAGAACATTATGATGTCATTTTCAACTGTTTTGTTGACCTATCTAGTCTCAGGTTCATGGTCACCCAAGTAGTCTCAGCATGGATTCAGTTTCATGGTGTAAGCCTTAAATCCAATAATATTCAAATTATGGTTAGTTACTCCTACAACTTTAGTGCCACTATTGTAATTAACATGCTAGGAAATCACATCATCATACTGTATAGAAAGGTTTAAAGCAGGATTGGTGTTTTTCTTTATCTTTTGGTAGCATTCATACATCCTTCCAACTTGGGAACAGTATTCAGTGGGAATAAAACCTCTAGTCATGCACCAACTTGGCTTTTATGTGCTTAAAGAAATATATTAATTTTGTTTTCAGCAACATGGCATTATTATCAGGTTTTGGAAAGCAACCAATATTCTTGGCAAAAGCCAAGTTTCCTGAGGTCATGTTGCCCAACAAATCAAATAAATAACATTCTCTGCACTAGAGGTTTCACTTTCTGTTGAGAGAAATCTACTTGGTGATTATCTACTCCACTATTTGATGATTATGTTTAACTGCCATTCATGTGTATTTTTTTTCAGAAGCTTCTTAAAAAGATTGTAAAAGACAGTGTGGCTGGACAACACCAAGGAAATTATGGTTTTTAATCACACCAGGACTGCTACACATATGAACTCCCAGAGACTGTGTCCGCAGGCACATGGCAAGCACAGTTCCAAGCAAGGTGGAGTTCTAGTGCTGAGAGAGAGAGGCTTTCTCCAGCTTACAACTACTCACAAGGGAAAGATCAGTTTCTACAATGGAGTCATACTTGGCATAAAAACCAAATTTGAGGGAAGGCATTATATGTCCAAAACAAAACAAATTCAGTGTTATTCTTGAAGATGTTTCTTAATGTTATGATTCTCTTGACTGTATATTATGGTTTCTGATTATGTGTTCTCTCTCTCTCTCCCCCTTTAATTTTGGTTTCAAACTTCTAAAATGTACTGTACTCAATTCTCAAGTAGAATGAAGGGAGAGGAGGGGAGAGCTGGGAAGGGGAAGTAGGGAGGCATCTGAAAGAAAAGCAGCCTGGCAGTTCAGCTGTTTGCAACCTCATAGAACATCCTCCAGTTACATGGCAGAAGAAGGGGGAAGGTTGAAAAGAAATGGCAAGAAAGAAGAAAATAACTTAATGACACACAGACAGAAAAGAGAAGGAAATATGACATGAGCTGGTGATTCATGAAGGCAGAGGAGAAGGAAAGGAGGGTAACCATTTTACCTATTTTTTTAATTTTTTTATTGCTTTATAAATGAAACAATTCAAAATTTCCACTTTCTCCCCACCTCCCATTTCCTTCCCACTCCCCTACTCACCCTCCATCCACCTCCTCCTAAGAGAGGGCAGGGTACCCTGCCCTGTGGGAAGTTCAAGGCCCTCCCCCCTCCATCCAAGCTTAGGAAGGTGTGCATCCAAAGAGACTAGGATCCCAAAAAGCCAGTACATGCAGTTGAGACAAATCCCAGTGCCATTATTATTGACTACTCAGTCGTCTCCAATTGTCAGCCACATTCAGAGAGTCCAGTTTGATCACATGCTCGTTCAGTTCCAGTCCAGCTGCCTTTAGTGAGCTCCCATTAGATCAGGCACACTGTCTTAGTGGATGGACCAACCCCTCGCTGTCCTGACTTCCTTGCTTATATTCTCCCTCCTTCTACTCTTCAACCGGATCTTGGTAGCTCAGTTCAGTGCTCTAATGTGGGTCTCTGTCTCTATCTCCATCTGTCACCAGACAAAGGTTCTATGGTGATATTAAAGATAGTCATCAGCAGGGATGGAGAAAGAAAAGGAGGGAGGGAAGGGAAAAATCAGAAGAAACATTGGGGCAGAGGAAGGAAGGGACATGGAGGCAACTTAATACAACTTGAATAAAACGAGGCAGCCCTGCTGGAATGGTCACATGAAGGCCCTGGAGTCCTGAGTGCAGTGTGGCACTGGTCTGGCTGTGTTGATGGTGCTGGCTGTTTTTTTCTGGTGTGAGGAGTTGAAGGTGGGGCATAGTCTTTAAGTAGCTCCCCTCCTCACCATAAACTCTGAGGCCCCAATGGCTGGGCAACAAGAGTCTATGAAGAGGCAGTCCATGCAATAGGTGTGGCTGGCTGGCGTTCTGCTGCAGGTGGGTGAGGCTTGACAGCTTGTCTTCTTTCTGTTGAACCCCCCTCCCAACCTGGGATGGGACACCACGCAGGGTCAGTTGCTGGAGTATGAGCTCAAAAGAGAGAGAAAAAAATACTGAGACAGTGTTAGTGGAGGTGAGAGGTGGACAAGAACCTGCATCCCCCACCCCGCCCTCCTCTACTATACTCCCAATTATCCCCTTTGAGAAAAATATATAAGAAAATTAAAAAAAAAATCTCTGTATATATCCCTGGTAGAAAACGGGGGTAGGGATGCTGACTCTTCCTGTGCCTACTCTCCACAAATTAATTTATAACCCACATCCATGGCTCAAAAACAAAATCTGCAAAGGTGGCAATGGGGCACAGCCCTAAGCCCACTCATACTCTATGGATGCTTAGAAGGGTGACAACTGCACCAGGCTGAGGCGGCTGTCCACACTGGAGTTATCTGGGCCCGTGTAGGACAGGACCAAGGGCTCTAGGAAGGCCCAGCAAGCAGCCTTACCTTCGAAGGCCAGATTGGCCTCAGGTAGAAGACAGGCAGCACAGGGCAGAATGTTTTAATGACGGCCTTGAGGGCAGCCATGTGCTCCCAATTTGCAAACAACTTGTCCACAAGGTAGCCAGATAAACAATGTCCATGGCAATAAAAACGGAACAAAACTGTAGTAGTTGTCCAGAGCCCAGGCTGACCTCAGTTCCAATGAGTGGAACACACAGCGGTCTGCTTTCAACTCTCTTGTGAAGTATGCCAACTCTGTACTGATGTCCCCAGGGTTCTTGGTGAAGATGTAATAGAGGATTTGGTGTACAGTAAAGCACATTGCCTGTCAAATTTTCTGTGTACAGCGACTTGAGTTGCATCTGACATTGGTTGAATTCTTCATGCTCACCCTTCTCCAAGCCAAAGCGGGCATGTGTCTCACAGACCTCCACAGTGAACTCTGTGTGGATTGCTTGCACCATCAGGTCCTGTTGAATGGACTTCATCTGTTCACAGGTGAAGGCATAGTCCTGCTTCTCCTTCCAGTGGGACTTGACTATGCACAGAAAGAGACTTCTTCAAAACAGCCACAGGTCGCATAGTTGATGGGTCTGGAGCACAGTTCTTCTGTAGATAGTGCTTTGTGATGTCAGGACACGTGCCCAAAATCTGTAGCTTCTGTCAGTCAGGGTCAGCTCCACTGCTTTCCAGATTGCTCAACTATAGCAACAAAGCTTTAAGGCACAGGCAGCTTGAGTATCCATGCTGGAAGCAGGGTCTCCTCTTTTGCTCCTTAAGCACACACTCTGGGTCCTCACACTTGAGTGCTGCTATCTTGTTGAGAATGCATTTGGTTGGAGCCAGGTTGTCTTCTTTCCTCCCTGTGCTCTGCCTCAGCCCCAATCCATGTGGACCCCATGACCACCCCGACTCTTGGAATGTGGGTTCCTTTAACAGGAGGAGCAGGCTGCTTGTCTTCCCTACCACCCTGCTAGCTTACACCCAGAATAATCACACAGAAATTGTATTCATTTAAACACTGTCAGGCCCATTAGCTCTAGACTCTTATTGGCTAACTCTCACATCTTGATTAACACATTTCTAATTATCTTTATGTCACCATAAGGTTGTGGCTTACTGGGAAATATTCAGCGTGTCTGACCTGGCAACTCCATGGCAACTCTCTCTCTGCCCTTCTTCCCAGCATTCAGTTCTGTGTACTCCACCTACCTAAGTGCTGCCCAATTAAAAGGCCAAGGCAGTTTCTTCATTCAACCAATGAAAGCAACACATATACAGTAGAAGCTCCTACACTACTGCCTAGCCCATTAGTTCTAACTTTTTACTGGTTAATTCTTCTTATTTTAACCCATTTCTAATAATCTGTGTATTGTCACATGACTGTTGCTTACCAGCAAGATTCTAACCAGTGTCATTCTCAGGCAGGAGATCCATGCATCTACCACTCTGCCCTTCTTCCCAGCATTCAGTTCTGTCTATTCCACCTACATAAGTTCTGCCCTATCAACTAGGCCAAGGCAGTTTCTTTATTCATTACCCAGTGAAAGCAACACACAAACAGAAGGAACTCCTACACCAGGTTCCTATGGCCTACAGGGTGACACTCATTCCCTGAATAACAGCTGTCAGAGTCTGAGTGGTAGTCACTTCCCTGGATGTGATGGGTAGGAGAGCTGGATGGAGAGCATAAATGCAAATCTGTGCTGGAGGAAAAGTTGTCCTTCATGAAGATGTTGCAGTTGCCAAACGTGGTGAAGCTGCTACCCCGGGCTTAGCCAGCAACCCTAGTCCCAGGTGTCCCTTGTTGGGATTGGGCACCCCCACCCCTTGTCACCAAGCCTGGCCCCCTGGGAGGGTGAGGGCTACTAGGAGCCTCCCACCCTTTCTTTTTGTGACTTTCAGCCACAGGCTCCCTGGTTAGAGCCATCCTGGAGCTGGGCCTGTAGAATCTCCTTGAGCAGCTTCTCTGTCTGGCCCTTGTCCTCTTATGACTTGCAGGCAATGAAGCACTGCTCAACATATTCTTTCACATTCTTCACATTCTGTGGCCAATCATCTGGCTTCCCAGACAGATTTTCCTGCCCAGATGGCCCACTATGGTTCCTGGCTTTCTCCAAGCTGGGCTGGAAACCAAAGCTACTGTGTTGACCCTCTGTATCAGAGCTGAAAGTGACAACAAAGACCACTTCTGGTTGTTGAACTTGAGACCTCCAGTACCAGGGGCTGGTTTCATGTGGGTTCACAGCTGTTGACCCTTCTTGGGCTTGGCAGGCTTACTGTAGTTATGTGGCTTGTAGGTCTGCTCTGTAGGTTCCTCTGCCTGACTATGTGCTGAGTGGTGGGGGCTATTCCAGGCTGAGGGCCATTGCTTAGACCATGTGTCCCATGCTGAGGGTTTAAGGGCTGAGCTACATACAGGTAGATGCTGAGTGGAAGCCTGGTAGGCCATAAACTCATCCGTACCAGGGACTGGAGGCTTGTTCAGAGTCCCTTGGTGCTGGAGATCCCATGGCTGCTAGGCTGTAGTTGAGCCACAGGAGTTGTCCATCCAATACTGGGAGAGGGAGCTGTAGCTCTGGAACATGCCCATGGGGTAGTAGTAGCTCTAAGGATAAGAATGATTGTTTTACTGATACCATTGGTAATATTGTTGTTGCTGCTGCAAAGCTGAGGCTTCTGCCTGACAGATATATTGTGGACTGGCCACAGGCCCACTACTAATGGCTTTTAAGCCATTGGCAGCCCCTGCTTTGATGATGCTGGCCAGGACCTGGTTGGCCTCCTCCCACTCTGGGTTCTTCTGCATACGAGTCTCCATGCCATTCACTCTGCTGGTTCCAGCCATCATGCCATACAGAGAAGACCAGTCTACGCTGCACTGATCATCCATGTTAGGCACCATCTGGACCATAAGGTGTAGGGAATAGACATCAGGAGACAAACAGTTTTTCACTGTCAGGACCCCTTGCTCCCCACATTAGTTACTGGTGGACCAAGATGGTTACTACAAGACAACCACAATAGTTTTTGGTCACTGGCTGGCTCTCTTCTGTCTACAAGAATGTGAACTATCATGTTTATAGCAGGGTTATTCATAATTCTTTAAACTTAAATTTCTACAAGATGACGTTCAGTGGGGTAATTAACAAATAAAATGAGGTAAATCCTAGTAAAATTTCATTTAATATGAAAATAAATGAACTATCATATGGGATAATCTTATATTTACATTGTTCCAATATGAAAAATTTATGTGCTACATAATTCTAAATATACAAGATTCATAAGGGAGCAAGGTTCTGGAAATATTTTTTAAAAATATTGGCTTGTAGAAGTTGGGAACAAGAAGAAAAATAAAGATTTTTCTAAAACAACTAAACTCTTTTGGATGATGCCACAATATTATCATTATATGCCATTTCACATCTGAAGTATGTAACCAAAAAGAAAAAAAGCACAATGTATATTAAGAGCTTGAAATACTGCCTATATGACCATACATTTCTGTAAACTGAAACAAAATTACCAGTCTAGTAGAGTTAGTAATATTTGTGTAGTTTAGTACTTATGTAATTAGTGATATTTGCCTGTGTTTAGGCACAGGGTCTAAAAGAATTTTACTTTCAGCTCAATTTACATTTGAAATTTAAGCTCTTCTAAAAAAAATAAAGACTATTCATTGAAAACACATGGAATATATTAAAGGTGAATTCTCTGATGACTTTTAAAATGTCATGGGATTATGAAAGAAAATAATTCATATAGGCATTAGGTGAGTGGATCAAAGCATAAGCAAGTAAGAGAGATAGTTTCTACCACCAGAGCATTGTTCCTAAATCCTAGTTCATTCATTTTCTGGCAGAGTAAGTTTGAAAGAAATGATTATCTTTTATACCTCAATATTTTATATATTTATACTGAGGATAATAAAATAGTATTTGTTGATTGGATTCATTTAATCTATTTAAAAATCTCAGACTTAAATTTCATATATATTATAATCATTCAAACCTATTATCATTTATATATGAGTTCAAGTTTTCAATTAAATTGTGAAAATATATTAAAAACTGTGACAAATGCAGAATTTATTAAGAAAATATTCTTAAAACTATGGCTGCTTATGCTAACTGTATTTATACTTGATTATAAATTCATAATCTATCTGTTCTCTCAACTTTTACCCAGACATGTGTTTTTGTTAATTCCAATTGAATCTTTACTGTGGCAAAATCATTTGCCAAAGTGAAGTTAATCTTTTATTCATGTATTTAGATATGATAACAATATGCAATATTTGTATTATATTCCTCTTATATATAATGGTACTTAAGTTTTACCAGAAAAGAATCTTATTATTATAATTATTATAAAAGTGATTTTGGTGAGATAAAAACAATAAACTTGCAAATTCATGCTAAATAACTGGAACATTAAAAATCAAAATTTACTTGAAATATCATTGTGTGTGTGTGTGCACATATGTGTGAGGGAGAGAGAGAGAGAGAGAGAGAGAGAGAGAGAGAGAACGAGAGAGAGAGAGAGAGAGAGAGAACTGGCAAGAGTGCCCTGTGTGTGAGTGCATTGTATGCAAACAAAGGAGAAAACATAAAAATTCAGAGTAAAGGTATATGTAGACTAGACATATAATCAAAC
>NW_004949191.1:11651-12853 GCF_000317375.1 Microtus ochrogaster
AAGAGAGAGAGAGAGAGAGAGAGAACAAGAGAGAGTGCCCTGTGTGTGAGTGCATTGTATGCAAACAAAGGAGAAAACATAAAAATTCAGAGTAAAGGTATATGTAGACTAGACATATAATCAAACCTGAATCCTACAATTATTTTGTTACTATTTAATGCATAGTATCTACCAAATAAATAATAAATATTCAACCAAAATACGTGATTGAGAAAAATTATCTTTTGCTTATCAAAAATGATAATGAAACATACAAGGCAAACCTATGGAATATTAACAATGAAACTGATATTTACTCAAAGTGTGAATTTTAGACATGCTTCCAATATTGCCACTCTGATAAATGGAGAAGAAATATTCAGTTATTGTGAAGTTTACTGTATTATTGGTAGGACAATTTTGTTTATTTAGAGATTAAGAAAACATACAGCTTTTCAAGTTTGGGAAAACAAGCTACTTATTTTATCTGAGTATCTAATTTCAGGAAATCCATCTGGCTCCAATGTTTTTCTTTCTCCCTTTTCATATCTTCAGTTCAGTTTGAGAACTGTTTGCTTGAGCATGCACAAAGTGCTTGACATGGCACTTAGCACAAAATGATTGTTTTTGGAGATCACAGAGATGGCACGCTCTCTACCCAGGAGGCTGATTGTACCAGAAAATAACTTCTTGTCCAGATGTCAGCTCATGTTAAAATGGCTCAGAGAATTTTTTCATCATTTGGCGCTTTGGTTATTTTCTTCTTTGAATGTTAAGTAAATCCTGTTCTAGTTAAGAATCTCTATATAAGGAAATTAATCTCACTTGCTAGAGAAATAAAAGCAGCATATTCCAAACACTGTATGTAAAAGTATGCTGAAACTAAACAATTAAAATCATTAAAGAGGATTTGGAAAAATCGGGATCTTAAGAGTGGGGTGGGAGGGGGGTAAGGGGAGATGGGGAGAAAAGTGAGAAGGGTTCGATGGGGAGAACTTGGGGCAACGGGATGATTGGGATACAGGAAGGTAGGATAGGGGAGCAGGGAAGCAAATATCGTAATTAAGGGAGCCATGGGAGGGGGGTAAGGGGAGATGGGGAGAAAAAAGTGAGAAGGGTTCGATGGGGAGAACTTGGGGCAACGGGATGATTGGGATACAGGAAGGTAGGATAGGGGAGCAGGGAAGCACATATCTTAATTAAGGGAGCCATCGTAGGGTTGG
>NW_004949191.1:13301-15413 GCF_000317375.1 Microtus ochrogaster
AAAAGCAGCATATTCCAAACACTGTATGTAAAAGTATGCTGAAACTAAACAATTAAAATCATTAAAGAGGATTTGGAAAAGATGAAAGAAAAAGAAGGTAATAGTCCAGATTTTGATCAATGCAACTCATGTTTAATAAGTAAGTGATCTTTACATAATTTTGAATTAAAACAGTATAAGCATAAAACAGTAAATAAAATTGATTCCTCTGAACGAAGCCCTTACATTGTTATTGTGGACTACAATGAAAAAGTAAGCAAATGTGTTAAAAAATATGAATTTGCACTTAAAACTTTAAAGAATAGGTCGTGTTTTGTAAAAGGTCAAGATAAGACAAACAAATATTGAGTAACTCAGATCTCAAATTGGAGAACATAGTATGTATGATTCATATTCACATTAAACCAATGTCTGTTTTATTCTTGCCTATTGAACCAAGCTTTCAAAACACCATAGAAATGGTATTGTTTGCTAATATTCAACAAATATAAAAACTTATGTCAAAAAATTCTTTAAATTTTAAATATATACACTGTTTTGTATATATTTTATATATGCCATGTGATAAAATACAAGTCATATGCATGTTTCACAATAAAATTGCTACTATAACAGAATAAAGTATGTATACAGTTGCTTCACATGTGTATCCATTTTTCTTCCATTGTCATGGACAGTTGTAGTGAACATAATTAAGAATTTTCTCAATGTAGTAACTATCCTCAAACACACTCATTTTATTTATTATACTTTATAATTTTAAAGCTGTTTACTGAAGATATGTATTATACTGTTTTGCCTACATCGGCCCATCTTCTATTTTTGTAATAACTCTCAACTTACTATTCTTATTCTCAATATTTTTGACTTAAGAAAATACCTTGTAGAAATTAGAATGATATCCTAGCCAAACTCTCTGGGAGATAAAACAGATCAAAGTGCATATCATCATTACTGCCTTGCCAGTAATTGTCATGGTAATAAAGTCAAAATAATCTGTACCTTCTTAAGTTCCTTTCCACATACCTTATATCTTTATCTCAAAAAATATGATCGTCTTGCTTTCTAATTGTTTCATTAGTATCTAGACAAGGGACCATAAAATTATTGCATAGCTTGTAACACAGCATTATTTTAAAGGAAATAAAAAATGGTAATGAAATTCACTGCCAGAATGTTCATATCAAATGTTATATTAACCATCTAAAATTAGTTTATAAACTCTTCATCAACTTTGGTTCATGATATTGAGTTTCCAAGAAAAAAAAAGACTAGCAATTTCTTTCATGGGAAAGTTTAAAAAATGTTCATCTTTCTCTCTTGACTGTAATAGTTTATGCTAAATTGATTATTATTAATTTACAATTCTGCATTTAGCTGAACTAAACTATAAACATGGGTATTTATATGTATTCATAAATAGTGAATAGCCAATCACATTAATTTGCACAGGGAATATAGCCAATTCATTTAACATAAGGATGGAAAATGTATGCTTTTGGAAAATTAATTGGATAACTACCTGACATTATGTTATGACAACTTAACTTTATATGAGGAATAATAAAATATTTTATGAAGAAAGTTTTTATTTCCATTATATGTATTTATGTTAAACCAGAGGTGAATACATCAATTATAGTATGTGATGATTATTCTTCATTTTAAATATTAATAGACTAGGAATTACTCAGCACATTGGTGAGGGACTGAACTGTAGGTCTACATGCAGATGTTTCCAGATTAATTAAAACAAAAACAAAATGGGATTCATGTAGGTGACACCTTCTCATGGGTTGAAAGACAATTGTAGAAGACTAAAAATGAAAGTGACTAAGCAGGCAAAGTACCCTGTAGCACAATTAATAAAAACCCAGAGACAGAAATTGGGGTTTAACCTGAAGGCCAGTAAGGAAAAAGAGCCAGCTACTGGCTCTTATATCTACCTCAGTCCTAAATGGCACTCCTGCCTCCAGATATCTCAGAATGAGACTGTGTGTGAGAGCTCTCTCCTCCCATTTATTTATTTATTTATTTATCTATCTATCTATCTATCTATCTATCTATCTATCTATCTATCTATCTATCTATCTATCTATCTATCTATCATTT
>NW_004949191.1:16259-25693 GCF_000317375.1 Microtus ochrogaster
AATAATAATAATAATAAAGACAATATACGCACCAACAATGTCTAGTCCATTTACTTTTGACAAATTCAGCAAAAATACTACATATCTATCCTATTTTGGTGCATCCAAAGTCTTGTACCGAATTTTCTTTCTGTAATAACATGTTTCCTGCATCGGGTAAACAAGGAAAACATTAACTGTAACTATCTAGTCTTCAACTGTCTTAGGAACCCAAGAAGTAAATAATAACTGAAGAAGCAGTAAGCGTGAGCAAGTGACTGCCAAAAAAATGTGAGAAATTACAGAAACAACTGGCTGAAACATTGAAGCATCTCTCTTCAGCCTACAGACCTAACATATCTGATAGCCTTTTCTTTAAGAAGGATATTCTGAAGGGCTGTCCCATCTTGTCTTGAAAATATTTGGCAGTCACTTTCATTTCTGTCCTGCTTGTCCAATTAGGACAGTGTACTGTTAACAATTGGGACACGGGCATTTTCTTGCCTAGCATCTTGTTTTAGCTACAAAGAAAGTAAATTCCATGTGGAGATTTTTCAATGCCCATTATCTTCCCTGAAGCAAGTGGGTGCTTCCAGGAGCAGATTTATTTCATTGTCAAAAGAAATAGCATATACTATTAAAATACTTTAAATGCTATATTCTCTGGGTCTCTGAAGTTTTAGAAGATGACCTAACTATTTAAATTACATCTTTTTTTGGCCTTGAAAACATACCTAATGAGACTACAAGTTTGATTATAATAGATGACAAATTGCTAACAGTGTATTTGCTTATTATCCTAAACAGATGATAATTATAATTTTCAAGCACTAGAAATTTGCATTACATTGATATATGAGTTATATAATTACAATATCTTGAACAAGAGTAGAAATATTTGTACAGTATGATCTAACAAAATTGATCTCAACTCTATATCAATATACAAAATTTATATTCAATATATAATAGTTCAATCAAATGAAAAACATTTAAAACTATTAGTTGCTTTTTAAAAGTAAGTACAATAAATTACTTTTTCATCTTACCTAAATCTACCTGTTCTCTTTTCAGAGTATACCCAATGATATTGCCTTTTATCATATAATATTTATACCCATTTTTCAAAACAAGAACCTTGAATCTAATTTCTTTATTTAGTTTTTTTTACAATTGCCAATAATAACTTGTAATTATGCCCCCTAAACAGTGAAAAATATCCATAATCCATTTAATGACCAAAACCCATCCCAAATCTTGGGAATGTGTGTGTCATATTATGAAATTTACTTCCTGCTATATGGGGTATACAGCATCTTTGAAGGTTCCCAAAAAGAAAAATATGGGTTAAATGTGCAGTCCCATGAGAGGCAATTATGACATTTTTGTCCAGTCTATGTGTTTTGTAAAAGTACAGGGTTTGTGTCAAGAACTTGCTTGAATATTTTCTTAGGCTGGGTCATCTCTGCTACTACCTCAAAGTTATTCTGAGCAGTTTGTAGTCCAAAACTGATGTTTAAGTGATGCTATCTGCTGGATGGCATCATGTAAACCAGGTGAAATCATTCTTGTTGAGCCCCGTTGTCTTCCTTGAGACTTTAGAAATTACTATAGGAAAACTTATTATTCATTGTGGAAAACTTAAACATCAGTCATATCAAAATGAAAACTTTAAATTTTGTCAGCTATATATTCAAAGAAAGGTACCATAAAGACAAAAATAGGTATGGGGAGAAAGAATTTTTGAAAACAGAGTTTTGATAACCTTAGCCCCTAGATTTTTATCTTCCTTCTGTCCCACATCAGGTGGCTCTCCTGATATGAGACAGAAATTCTGAATTTTTCTTTTAAAAACATGGTTGGATTTAGAGAAAGAGATATGCAACTTCAAAGACAGCTTTGATTTTAAAGTGAGTCAGGAATATCATTATATTGAGAAGTAAGGAATTATCTATGTTTAATTAGTGAGATTTTACCCTCCAGAGATTATTGGTTCATAAGTCAGATTCTTCTTTCTTAGTTATTCTTTCTGGATAGCTATTATTTATTTTTAAGCATGTACCTGCCCAAGGTCTCTTGACTTCCTGTAGATGGGAGTTTTTTATTTTCCTGCTAATATAGGAACACAATCATTCTCCAACCTTTGTGAAGTTTACTTACAAATGGTAGATTTATCACCTCTGTGGATGAGCTGTCATTTCTCTTTATCAAGTGGTTTCTCCTTTTTAAACTGAATCATGTTAAATTTTGATAGTATCCACAGATTTTCTTCTCCTTTGGAAACAAGAGCAAAACCTCTTCTCCATTATAGCACATCTCCTAGTTTCTATTCTGAGATCAACACATTTTTGAAGTATACTGATTAATTTAATTCAGAAATTCTTTCTATTGTCTAATGTCTCTCTGCAGTGGTTGTTTTTTTCTCATTACCATTAAGGAATTTTAATGTTAATAAAGCATTATGCAATCTATTTTTAAGAGTATTTGTTAACTTTTTGTTTATTTAACATATCCTTTATATTTCTATTTTATCTTTCTATAATTGCATTAAGCGTAGAATTGTTTTGTAAACCTGGACTATGCATTATATTATAATAAGCAAAAATCTGTTTTAGTTTCTTAGCAACGTAACCTAAAACATTGTCCATTTTTACTTGTGTAGGTAAGTCCATGATGACAATAACTTCTAGTAAATGTGTGATTGCTGAGTCAACCTTTTCCAAACTCATAGGTATCAATGTTATGGTGTAAATATTTTAATTTTCCATATTTAACAATATATAACAAATCCATATGCCAGATTTCTTTCCTCTATCTTTTGTGTTACTTCCTGAATGTAGTGGTGATTGGTCTTATAAAGAACAAATATGACATCTCCTTATAGTTTTCATGGTCTGCTCCCATGAGATACAAAAGTGATTTTATAAACACTTGCTGTTGACATGATTTTTATGAAATTATGAGGCCTTTGAGACATACCCAATCAATAATTAATTGATTTCTGCATTATTCTCTGTTGGAGAACATGGCAGATATGTATGGGATTGGATGTGTGTTATGTATATGGGACTATGCCTATTACTGATTGTATCTTATACTGAATAGATAATAAAGTCAATTCTGTATTATCTGGTATAAATTCAACAGTTTCAATATGCAAAACAATTCTTTCTTCATATTGTAAATCAGGACCTATGTTGAAAACTTTTAAAGTCCTTCAGTACCATGAGAATACAATATCATTTTGACTTTTTGGCAGAATCATAGGGACTTCGTTCTACTTTACTTAAAGTTTCTGATTTTGTAGCTTGTCTTTCCTGATTTACTTTCATGAGTATATAATGTATGGGCTCCAGTTACTGGTGTGTCCCATATAATGCAAGGAAGGATCCAATTAGTTCTCTTTATAAGTCAAATTCTTTTGCTTTTGAGATTGTTGTTGTTTATCTCTCCCCAAAACTACTACAAACATTTTGCCAGGGTTTACTTTCTTCCCATAATTTGATAATTTCACCATGCGTTAATGGTACTACAATTTCTTCTGAGTCCATTACTGCTAATTGACAATGTCTCAGTTTCCCTTTTAGAATTAATTCAGAGACCTTCTCCAAATGTTTTTTTTTTTATTTTTTACTTGGTTTATGTGGTTAAAAATGCATTCTCAGATAATATCTTTTCTTCTCATGAAAATTCATGTAGGGGATTGTTCAGAGTATAATATGACTAGAATGCAGTTAAGATTTGGGTTCACATGATCCACATGTACCTTCAGTAATTTCTCTTCAATCAAAGTAAATTCTCTCTCAGCTTCAGCTGATAAATTCCTGGATCTATTTAACTCCTTGTTGCAACTTAAGGTTTTCTTTAAATTAATCAGTTCATCAACTTTTCTCCCAATATTGGGTCATAGACTGGTAATGTCTCCAAATAATGTTTGGATATTATTTTGAGTCTGCAATCAATTTCTTCTAGTTCATACTTTTTGTGGTCTAATTTTCTGTAAATGTGTCTTATAAACTAAATAATTGATAGAATGTCTTCTTTGCCTTTTTCCAGGAGCAATTTATAATCCCCAAGAAGGCAAAATATTCTTTATTTCTTCAAACATTCTTTATAAATTATATACATTTGAATCAGATAGTAAAAGGTCATCCATGTAATTCATCAATTATAGATTCAGGTAATTCCTTATGTATCATTTTCAATGGCTGACTTACACAATATTGGCACAGGGTATGGCTGTTAAACATTCCTTGCCAGACAATTTCCAATAATATCTTTTAACAGGCTGAGAGTTAATATAAGTAGACATTGTAAAGAAAATTTTACTCTGTCTTTTTCTTGTAAAGGTATTGTGAAGAAACAGTCTTTTAAGTCAACAACTATAAGAGGCCATTCTTTAGGTATTAGAGAACTCAAAAAATCCATATTAGCTCTTAGATCTGTTACCATTTTCCATTTTATAATATTCTTTTAAACAAAAAATGCAGGAGAATACCAAGGGCTGGTTGATTATTCAATATACTGAGCATCTCAGTGCTCCTTTACCAAATGATCTGAAGACTGCAGCTTCTTTATTGTTAAAGGTCATTGTTTAACCCATGTATGTTTGTCTGACAACAATTTTAAAGGTAGGGCCATTGGTACCTCTGAGAGCTTGCCAGTTATCATTCTGCATTTTTGTACAGCCACAATGGTTGATGAGGTTTTTTATAATACCTTATAATATCCTTCCCAAAAATATGAGTTGGTTTATGATCCATTTCTAAGATGTCAGGAATATTAATTTGGGCATACCATTTTTATAACCAATGATCTCAACCTTCCTTTCTGTCCTTATGGCCCTATGCATTCAACCAGTCTCTTGTTTGTTTTATATGGGTGCAGTTATCCACATGTTGGTCACCACATGCAGGCCCTCATGTTACAACAGACATTGAATTTCTAATTTTCCTGGGTTGGCATGTCCTCCACAGTGACTGCAAATGACTGGATCACTTTCCTTCTTGTGGCCTATGAGAGTCCCACCAAGTAGATTCCCAAGAGATTGCCTTGTTTGTCTCTTTTTGATCTACATTCCTTGGTCCATTATTGATCTTTGATGAATCTTCTGCACAATCCAAAAGATTGGAGCCTTCTATTTGGACCATTCCCTGAAGAAACATTTCTAGTAATGCCCTGACAGCAATCTATCCTCGAATGGCCTATTCTACTTCAATTAAAATATTTGGTGATATGGGATTCTTCTCTGTATGCTGTGAGTATGTTTTATTACTATTGGTTAATGAAGAAGCTTCTTTGGCCTATGGCAAGGTAGAATATGGATAGGCAGGAAAACTAAAAGAAAATTCAGGAAGAAAGAAGGCAGAGTCAGACAGATGCCATGTAACTGCTGAAGGAGAAGGATGTCAGAACCTTACCACTAAGCCACATCCTCAGCTTGAGACACAGATTAATACAAAAGAGTTAATTTGAGATATAAGATCTAGCTAGGAATATGACTGTATCATTAGCTAAAAAGTGTTGTAATTAATAGAGTTTTGTGATTATTCATGTCTGGGTGGCCAGGAAATGAAAGTGCAGTCTCTATTTACAATTTGGTATTTTGATGTCTCTTCATACCTTTGGGAATCATTTCTGCTACCCAAGCCTCAGTCTTACAGTAAAAGGACTTTTGTGTGTAGGATCCATTTTTCCATTGGTGCCAATTTGACATTTAGGTGCCGAAATAACTTTTTGCATTCTAAATTAACATTTTTAAAAGTGACAGCTTCAAGTAGTATTCATCTAGTTTCTAAATGTTCTACCCATATTGTATGACTTGATTTTGCAGAAAGTTACAAAATGGTTCTCTTGGACCTTGTATAGCCTTAATATATGATTCAACATTTTTCCTAGTACTTGAATCTTTTCAGTAGCACTCAAAGCTGCTGTATGACATGGGAGCAAGATGTATTCTTTGTATATAAGTTGACTATGCAGATCAGCATAATGGCCCTCACCAAGAATTTGGTCTTGGGAGGCCTCAAAACCTCTGAAACTACCTTGATGTTTAAGGGCCTTATCTTTCTTCAATAATTCTTCCACTGTAGTTGTAGACCATCTTCTATTATAGCTGAGCATACTTGAAGCTAAATATGAGGAATAACACTATTTCTTGTAGCCCATGCCTTTACCAACTGTGTCATATATGGTGAATGCCTACAATAAGATACTACTGCTTGTTTAATATCTATTAGTTCTTTCATACATATAGGCTCCCATTTATATTCTGTATATCCTTTTGTGTATTTACTATTTAGTAAGCATAAACGTGTGTGTGTGTGTGTGTGTGTGTGTGTTACTAAATATGTATAGCTGGTTTTGGAGTTAGACTATGGCTCAGTCCCTCTTCAATTCCAAACCTGATAATAAGAGATATCTCAGAGTTTCTGTCTCAGGTCAGGAGCCATGATATGGGACAGAATAAGAATAATAATATACTTGATGAACTTTCTTTGCCTTTCCTCATATCTGTGTCTGTCTTTATATGTCTGTATATGTCTTTGTAGTTAATGTTTAAATTTCCAGTAACAAACAACATATTTTCCTACAATAATCTTTGAAGTTTCCAGGATTAAGATGGTGCCCCACAACATCAACTCCACCTGGTTACTATGATGTCATGATTTTGATAGTGCTAAATTTAGACTTTTTTTTTTCCTTTGGTACCAACTGCACAAGACAGTTTCGAATGGTGCACATTTTTGACAGCATTCTGGCCAGACCTACTCAAAACACTCAGAGGCTAGTTACAATTTTCTTAGACCAAATGTTAATCTGGGAATTTTACCATCATTTGCTTTCACAGGACCCCCTAAGAAGAACATTGCCCCCATGTCAGCTGGAAGCAATCTAAAAGGACAAAGTGCCCTCTCTCAACAGAGTTTGCCCTCAGGTTTAGAGACATCATTTAGTGGTTTGTATAGGGTTGAGGGAATGGGGGGTATTTTATAGAATTAGGGGTGCTTATTTGAAAATAAGGGGGATTAACTGGTTTGATGGGATCATTGGTATTTGTGAGTTACTGTTTTTAGAAAATTGTATTGGTACTGCTTCCTGTATATTGATATATTGAATATTGAATGTATGTTTCTACCTCTATTTATTGTATGAGAGTATGTTTATACCTCTGTTTATATTTACCATATTGCAATGTACATTTCTACCTCTGATATGACATTGTTTACATTTGGTGATCATTGTCCTCATAATTTGCACAGTTGTTTATTCTCTTAGTCCTCAAGTTAGAAAGGTATCAAGAATTATAAATAAATAGTCATATATGTTTGTCATATTTATATTTAGGATAATCAGGTTCTTTAGATACATCAAGACTATATTTAGTATAGATAGTATAATCTTCAACCTCTTTGAAGAGCTGTAGAAAATGACCTTTAATCTAACCTAGAATTCCATGCCTATGAGACACAATCACTCCTGGCAACACTGCTCTACTCCAGAGAGAACATTTAGCACCAAAGACGCTCCACTAGGAGTTTGTATTCTTGGCACAACTGGCCTTTGGGTAAAGAAAAGTCCATAACTCGCATACTGACAAAGATACAAAATATCCTTAAGTGGATAAAACAAGATTGTCTTATCTTGCCAAGACAGGGTAAGACAGTTCTAAAAATGTTCCTTGCCTTTGATAATGGTATGTCAGTTATGTTAGGCCTTAGCCAAAGTTGGTTGACGCAACATTGCAAACAAGACTTTGGGTGATTGCCCAGGTAGTCAGTTGTCTCTGCATTTGTGCCCATTTTGGAAGTTTCTCGTTTGTACTTCCTGGCTGCTTAAGTAATATTACTTCCCTTCTCAGATCTTTGATGGAGTTGAAGATTAGATAATTGTTGTTACTCTCTACATTATTTAGACTCCTTGAAATAGAATGTTTGGTAAAACTTTTGTTATATGTTTCTTGCTTAATATTTTTTGTTATTTATAATTTTATATTTATTATTTGTTCCTATTGTATATAGTTGTATTTGGTTTGGTTCTGTCTTATTTAGACAAAAGGAGGAGATGAAGGGGAAGGCCCAGCCAATCACCTTGTCTGTAGGGCGGGTACCCCTTAAGCCAGTATAAACCTATAAATCTGGCAGGTGTGTGCCCCGCCTCTCTATTGGTTCTGGCGCTTGCTGTTGAAGGAGCTGTGGGCCACTTCCTACCGCCTCCCAGCTCCCGGCTACCAGCTAGCTTTATGCCCTGAAATAACAACACACAAACTGTATTTATATAAACACTGCTTGATCCATTTCTATTTATGTGTGCAGCACCACAAGGTTGTGACTTATCTTGCCTAACTCATATTTAGTAATCTGTGTAGCACCAATTTTACTGGGAAAGATTCAGCGTGTCTGACCTGGCAGCTTGCTTCATCGTGTCTGCCCTGGAGAGCAGAAGCATTGCGTCTTACCTCACTTCCTCTTCCTCCCAGCATTCTGTTCTATTTACTCCACCCACCTAAGGGCTGGCCTATCAAATGGGCCAAGGCAGTTTCTTTATTAACCAAGGACCTTCCTCCATCAGCTTGCTTCCTGCCCCTGCTCCGGTGACTAGGCTCCTTTCCTGATGGTTGGTGCTTTGTGAGTTTTAACCCCCAAATCAATGCCTCTTTAAATACTAACTGGTGTGGGATTGTTTTGCGCATCAAATAGGAATCTTCCCACCAGGAGTCTCACAATGAACTTGTATTTCAGAGCTCTCTTTCCCCCTCTTATATTCCTCTCTAGGGATGGAATTAAAGACACAAACCACTACTGCACAGTTTCTATTGCAAACTAGTACAGCTATTGAGATTAAAAATGTATGTCATACTGACTGGTCTATAAGGCTGATCAATGCAGGTGTTTTCTTCTCATAACTTCAGTCAAGCTTTATTTATTATAATACAAATGACATATCACCACAGAACCTCCTACTCTTTATCTTTTTTTGGTACCATGTTCACTGCTTCTCTATTCATAATATCAAGAAAAGACAAACAACCTAGATTTCTCTCAATAAATGAATGGATAAATAAAATGTGTTATATTTACACAGTGGAATGCTACTCAGCTCTTAAAAGAATGAACTTATGAAATTTTAAGGTAAATAAGTGGAACTAGGAAAACTCATCCTAAATAAGGTATCTCAGACTCCTCCAAAATAAATATGATACTCATTCATTTACATGTGAATGTTAGATGTTGAGTATTTAATAAACAGGCTACAATCCATATAATCAGAGAAGTTGGTTATAGAGAAAATGGTTAGTTTGAGGTTTGCATCACCCTAGGAAGGGGAAATAAAACAGACGGCTATGAATTAATGGATGGTAAGGGGACTGAAATGGGAGGGCCAAAATATGAAAGAGAGAAATGGAATGTTGGATAAGATATATAATAATAGTTAGTTTTTTGAGGCATCATATG
>NW_004949191.1:26838-29802 GCF_000317375.1 Microtus ochrogaster
GGACTGCCTACAGATACACATAGGAGAAATTCAGACCTAAAATACCTCTAAATGTTCACAGTGTTAGATAAATGTACATAGGTTTGGGAGAGAGAATAAAAATAGAAAAATAATATATTAAAAGAAGTAAATTGTTTTTAAAAAGTAAATTCTTTAAAGAGACAGAGTACAGACATTCATAGATTAAAAGGAGTAAAGAAAATAAACCACATGGAATATGCAAAGAGAGTCTGAATTATGTATAGTATCATGTTTTCTTTGAATTTATTGACTGTAGAGACATTTAATTCTGGGAACTGCAAAGCTAAGCCAATTTATATTTTTCAAAGGCATCTTGAATTCAAAATTTGAGTCTAAGGATAGGTTGCTTTGGAAAAGAGGTTCTTCTTTTGTATCCACAAAGAAAGAGAACCATCCTTCCACACTAATGTGGTTTGATGAATCAAGACATTCTAAATGGTTGCCTTAAACACCCCTCAAAAATTACTTTGTCCAATAAACAGCAGGAAGAAGTTTAAACAGCTACATTCATATTCTCAAATATTGTCTATAAATATTTCTTTACATTTAAAAGGGGATATGCTATAGAGATTTGCATTTGTATGGATCTTGTTTTTTTGATACAAATTTAAGGTTAAGTTTTTATATGTATATTTCTGCTCTTATTAAGGTATTGTGAGTTTTGAAATATAATTTCATTTTAAAATGTAATATATAATTAAGAAATACAGGTTAATATATAACCATATATAATAGTCTAGCTTGTAGTCATGTTAGCTACATTTTCCACTTATACAGAGATATATTTCAGATGGGTAGACATTCTTCAATACTTTCAAAGACTATATTATATAGCATTAAAATGTTGGAAGAGCTTAGGATTTTTCATTACAGTGAGACATATCAGCTCCTAGCAGAACCAATAACTTCGAGGGGAAGATAGGCATAGAAGAGAATCCTTATGGAGTTAGCTAGCCATTTGGGCAAGAAACTACTCTTGGCTGAATTGCTTAATGAACTGGACATGCAGGACCTGCAGAGAAATGACTACTATACTTGCCTAAAGGTGAGACTGTCCTTTGGGGTTCCTGTTTTATGAAAGAGTCTGTTAGACATTCTGCATGACACAGAATAAAGTGACTGACAAACTGCTTATATAGTCTTTGATATTCCATGCTTCATGGAAAAGTCTGCAGTATACTACGGGCCTGTAGGCTGAAGATAATTTCCCCAACGGTACAGAAGAACTTTACATGACTGTTCAGGCAGCAAGATGCCTCTGCTAATTCTAACACTTGCAAGTTGCTTACAATGCATGTCATGTTTGCTTAGGTAATATTATACCCATCTGGAGTCTTTAATGGGGTTGAATGAATCAAAAGTAGATATAGTTTTTTAAATTAAGATAAAAGATAAAGTAGATATAACTATAGTAATTGCAATTCTTGATTGATACCTGTTTTGCTATATATAATTTTATGTTAAATTCAAAACCATCTTTTTTATACAAACAGAAAAGAGGAGGTGATGTGTGATTTCCTACTCTATGATGTGATTACCAGTAATGAGTAAAGAAAATTTCCTTGGCCTGTTGATAGGGCAGAACAGAACAGGCAAGTAAAACTAAGCTGAAATTTGGGAGGAAGAAGGGTGGAGTCAGGGAGAAGCCATTGAGCTTCTGCCAGAGATTGATACACTGAAACTTTGCTGGTAGGTTATGACATGTGGAGATACACAGATTAATAGAAATGGGTTAAATTAATATGTAAGAGTTAGCAAATAAGAAGCAAGAGCTAAAGGGCCAAGTGGTGATTTAATTAATACAGTTTCTATGTGATTATTATGGGGCTAAGCAGCCGGGAACCAACAAGTAGCCCCTCCGCCAACAGCTGCATACAAAAGGAGAAAGGTCATATCAGTACAACTAACAACCCATAGATCTACAATGGTGACTTCATTGGGCACAAAAGTTGTAGAAATAGCCATCTGCAATATATGATGCAAAATTAAGGTCTGCTCCACGAATTACACTTAATCCCTGTAATATGAAGTCCTGTTTGTTGGGGGTTTCTGTCCTGCCCATTTCCCACAGATGGTAACCCCCAAAGAAAATTACACAGAGATCTCCATAAGTTACAAACTGATTGGCCCATTAGCTCAGGCTTCTTATTAGCTCTTCTAGCATATGTTAACCCATTATTTTAGTATATGTTTGCCACATGGCTCAGTACCTTTTTCAGTGGAGCAGGTCACATCTTGCTTCTTCCACGGTATGGGCAGGACTCAGGAAGAATTAGCTTCTCCTTCCCAGCATTTCCCTGTTCTCATCACCCCACTTCTACTTCCTGTCTGTTTGACCTGCCTATACTTCCTATGTGGCCAATCAGCATTTATTTAAAACATGATTGATAGAATACAATTATCCTGCACCACATCCCTTACACTGAATATTTCTATTATATTTTATATACACATATGAAGCAACAAGGGGATCTTTACACATTTTATTGGACATTTTAACCCATGATAATTTAATAAATAATCACCAATGTAAACTAATTTTTTCTTTCTAATGCTTTGCCTCATTTTTCATTAGGACTCTTTACAACTCTCTCATAATCCCTATATCTCAAATGCTTACTTGATTAATTTTTTCAACAGTCTATATTACAACAGTTAAAATTATGCTTTACCATTACATTTCGCTGTTTTTATAACACGTCCTAAATCATGGTTACTCAAATCCATAGCTTCTTAAACCATTAGCATCAAGAAAGCAAATGTATCCAAATTTCGGGCATAAGATCCACATGTTGAACCAAATTTTAATAAGCAGTTCTCATTCAACAATTAAATGAATAAAGGTAGTCACTCTTATATAATTTTCTGTCACATATAACAATAATAAGGATTTTAAATTTTGTTTGATTTTTTTTTTTTTTTTGGTTTTTCGAGACAGGGTTT
>NW_004949191.1:43372-46937 GCF_000317375.1 Microtus ochrogaster
CTCTGGGTGGGTAGCCTTAGCGTAGGAGCAGAAAACTGTTCCTGAGCAAAGGACCTAGCAGATAATCCAGGCTCTTGAGGGGGGGGTGGTCGGGTGTAAGAAAGACAGCCCTGCAAAAGGAGCTGGGGGAGGGGGGATGTTGTGGTCTCTTCCCCTGTAAATCCGCCCCTGGATTGCACACACTCACCCGTCCAGATGGAACTCCTCAGTACCTAAACAGGGCCCATCAATTTATATTAAGAACAAGTAAAACACCTTTTGGGCATATACCCAAGGAGACACACTCACACGACAAGGGCATTTTCTCAACTATGTTCATAGCAGTATTATTCATAATATCCAGAACCTGGAAACAACCTAAATTTCCCTCACCCAAAAAGAAAATGTGGTACATTTGCAGAATTGAGTATTACTCAATGTTAAAAAAAAGAAGGACATCTTGGAATTTGTAGGAAAATAGATGGAACTAACAAACTCCATCCTGAGTGAAGTAATCCAGAAGCAGAAAGACACAGTATGTCCTAACTCATGAGTGGATATTAGATGTAAAGGAAAGAATAATACATCTATTGTTCATGAATCCAAAGAAGGGACATAACAAGAAGAATTTTAAGAGAGAGGGAAAAAAAAAACATGGATTGTCCTGGGAAGGGTAAATAGAAAAGTTCTCCATAGGAAGTTAGGAGCATTGGATATAGGGAAAATTGAGGGAGAAAGGAAAGTGGGAGAATGGAAATGAGGAAGAGAACATAAGGGAACAAGATGATCAAGCTAGGAGAAGGACAGAGAGGGAGATAAAGGAAAGGGATATCTTGATTGAGGAAGCCATTATGGAGCTAGTGAGAATCATCAGGAAAATACCCAGGAATCAAAAAAGGATAATTCCACACAAAGATCCTAAGAAATACTGGAAAGGGTGCTTGACCTGCCCACATTTTTAAGCAGATTGACATCTATCTTGTCATCATGGAATCTTCATCCAGTAACTGATAGAAGCAGAGGAAGCTAAGCATTAGGCTGAGCTCCTGGAGTTCATTCATAGAGAGGGAGAAGTGATAATATGAGAAAAGAGAAGAAGACCATGAAAGAGAAACCCACTAAAATAGCTGAACTTTGCTAGTGGGAGCTTACTGATTCTGGACTGATATTTGGGAAACTTGCATAGGACCAAACTAAGCTTTCTGAATGTGGGTGACAGTTGTGTGACTTGAGCAGCTTATGGGGCCACTTGTGGAACCAGGATTTATCCCAAGTAAATGAATTGGCTTTTTTAGGGCCCATTCCCTCTGGAGGGATATCTTGCTCAGCCTAGTTACAGGGAAGAGGCACTTGACTTTGTTGACTCCATAAAGGAGGCTTTACCCTCACTGAGGAATGGATGAGGGTGGGGTTTTGAAAAGTTCAGGGGAACAGGAGAAATAGAGAGAGAGAAAAAAAAACTGGGATTGGTATGTAAAGTTAAGGAAGAAACTTTTATAAAATGAAATAAAGTAAGCTAAAAAAGAAGGAAGTTTAAAATAATGTTTTCCCCAGCCAATATATTATATTGGTATGATTTAAAATATATGATATAATGTTATGATATAAAATATATAATATAATGGTATGATTTAAAACAAAAGAAAGCCTAAATAAGAAAACATACAAAAGGGTCATAGAACAGAATGAAGAGTAAAATCTCATAGTGGAAAAATCAAAAATATGGAAAAACATGACACATACTATATATATATTTGTGTATGAAATAAAAAGAAAAAATTATAGGTGATTATTTGTAATTGGTAATTTCATGAAGATACAACATAATTACTTCAGGGGCTTTTGTTTATTTTGTACAGCATTGTTATATAACTCATACATGTATAAAAGTATCTACTTATAATAGATTGATATTTTTTAAAATCTAATAAATTTAGAAAAATATACAATAACTGAGTAGAAATTAGAAATTTATATGGAATAAAAAAGACTCCAGTCCCTCTGGTTTTTACAGTTATAGTTTTAGTGACTTTTATTGGTTTTAATAGAAAGAATGAAATAATTATGTAAATTGAGTAACCATATGGTAAAAATTATAAATCAATAAATAAAATAATTGAATAAGTAATATAAAAATAACTAAAATGAATAAGTAATACCATAAATAAAATGATTACATAAACTGTATAATTCTATGTTAACATCTCTATAACTTTTTTTTTTTTTTTTTGGTTTTTCGAGACAGGGTTTCACTGTGGCTTTGGAGCCTGTTGTGGAACTAGCTCTGTAGACCAGGCTGGTCTCGAACTCACAGAGATCTGCCTGCCTCTGCCTCCCGAGTGCTGGTATTAAAGGCGTGTGCCACCATCGCCCGGCTTCTATAACTTTTTGAATAAAATAATATCTAGAAAAAGCATGAGAAATAGTGGAAGAAAATTATTTTATTAAACACAAAAGATATGTAAACAAATGTCATTATTTTTGTTTATTTTTCATCCGTTTGGTTTTGTTTAGAGGAATAAAACAGTTATATACTTGAGTGTATATGATTGTCAAACTAATTATTTAATAAAAAGTACCTGAGAGCATATGCATATATATCCAAGTTGTAAAGAAAGTAACAGCAAAAATAATCCAATAGAAATAATTATATCTAAAGATACAATCACCAAACAAGTAAAATACAGAAATAAATAAAAAAAAAGAACTTATTATCAGTCATCAGTGGGGAGAAAGTTAAAACAAATCACCTTACTTAAGATAAAACAGGAATTATCAGACCCAGAAACATATTTAGTAAGAAACCAGAAAAAAATGTGAAATCTTGTACATTATGAAAGGAATGTAAATTAGAATAGCCATTACAGAAAACATCATGAATTTTCCTTCAAAAGTTGAAAATGGAATTACCATGTTATTCAATGATTTCACCACTTGGTATGTAATCAAAGAAAATTAAATCAGTACGCCAAATATATATACTGCCATATTTTCATTAGAAAAGTATATTGGACCTCCAAGAGTAGCAGGTAGGAACAGATGACCTTAAGGAGCAGCAACCAGAACTGAGACTCCTCTTCCAGTGTAACAGGCAGGCATGAGACACCTCCAGGAGTAAAAAAAAAGAACTGAGACACATCTAAGAGTGTCAGGCAGGCATGAGATGTCTCTGGAAGTAGCAGGCAGGATTGAGACAGCCACAGGAGTGGAAGGTAACCCAAATCATTCCTGGGAGCATCTGGAATGCCCAAGAAAACTCCAGGAACAGCAGCAAGGCCTAAGACTTCTGGGAGCACTGAGCTACCTCTGAAAACACAAAACAATCAGAACCATGTCTGGGACTATACCACAAGGAATAAAATTCTGAACCTTGAATGCAGTATCATCTGGAAGAGTGATTAACAGAGACACAACCCCAACTATACCAATTGGAGAAAAAGATGGGTATAAAACAAGGTAAGAACATACTCAGCAACATGAAGAACCACACATCCCCATCAAAACTAGTGGCTCTATTACAACAAGACTTGAAAACTTCAATACAGGTGAAGCTGAAGAAAACAATCTTTTTTTTAAGATTTTTTTT